>NC_057806.1:225285249-225585249 GCF_018294505.1 Triticum aestivum
GTGATGTAGAACCACCCCGATTGCCACCCCTTTATTGTCTCCACGAAGGAGCCCTCAAGCCATGTGACGTTGGGCATCTTGCCCACCATGGTGCCTCCGCACTCCGCCTGGCGGCCGTTCACTACCTTCGGCTTGACATTAAAAGTCTTCATCCATAAGCCGAAGTGGAGCTTGATGCGGAGGAAGGCCGCGCACACAACGATAAACGCCGAGATGTTGATGATGAAGTTCGGGGCCAGATCGTGGAAATCCAGGCCATAGTAGAACATGAGCCCCCGGACAAATGGGTGGAGAGGGAATCCCAGTCCACGGAGGAAATGGGTAAGGAACACTACCCTCTCATGGGGCCTGGGGGTGGAGATGAGCTGCCCCTCCTCCGGGAGCCGGTGCGCGATGTCGTTGGGCAAGTATCCGGCTCTCCTCAGCTTCTTGACGTGTCCCTCCGTGACGGAGGAGACCATCCACCTGCCTCCCGCTCCGGACATGGTTGGAGAAGGTCAAGGTGGGGAATGCGAACTTGGGCGCTAGGGCTCGAGTGTGCGAAGGTGGATGAGCAAAGGAGGAAGAAGGCGTGGATGAAAAGGTAAATCCTTATCCCTTTATATGGGCGGACGAAACTATGCGTCCCCACTAGCCTGGTAAAACTCGCTTGTCCCCCAAGCGCCGCAATCGATGGCACGGTTGGGTTACCCACACCCGTATTGATGAGAATCCCGTGATAAGGGGACATGCTCTCTGCTTTGACAAGACATGTCAAAAAACTGTCTCACGTTATGTGCAGGGCTAGTTAAAGGAAACGGTTTGAATAATCACCGGGCCGTAACGTAATGTCGTGTTGCCAAAACAAGTCAGCAAATTGGATCTGTGGAAATATTAATCTCTCTACGGTGGTATGTGGAACTTATTTTGCAGGGTCGGACACTATCCTTATATTCAAAATTCTTCCGTGGTGTATTCGGAGGAGGAACCCGCCTTGCAATGTTGAAGACAATACTGCGCGCCGGACTCATCGTCATTGAAAGCCTGGTTCAGGGGCTACTGTGGGAGTCCTGGATTAGGGGGTCTCCGGACAGCCGGACTATCTCCATTGGCAGGACTGTTTGACTATGAAGATACAGGATTGAAGGCTTCGTCTCGTGTCCGGATGGGACTCTACTTGGCATGGAAGGCAAGCTAGGCAATAAGGATATGTATATCTCCTCCTTTGTAACCGACCTTGTGTAACCCTAACCTCTCCGGTAACTATATAAACCGGAGGGTTTTAGTCCGTAGGACAACATACAATCATACCATAGGCTAGCTTCTAGGGTTTAGCCTCTCTGATCTTGTGGTAGATCTACTCTTGTACTACCCATATCATCAATATTAATCAAGCAGGACATAGGGTTTTACCTCCATCAAGAGGGCCCGAACCTAGGTAAAACATTGTGTCCCCTGCCTCCTGTTACCATCTGCCTTAGACGCACAGTTCGGGACCCCCTACCCGAGATCCGCCGGTTTTGACACCGACAATGTTCAGCTAAAGATTTTCCCTCAACTAAGCTAGTTGGGGTTTCAGCACGAGCACATAGGGATCGAAGATGATCCAAGTAATAAGCTTCAGCAGTGTGATAGATTTTGAGTGGTTGTTCAACCATTGGTTTAGTAGGTACAACTAATTTTTTGGTATTTTGCGTTTCCTACCCATAACTAAAGATAGAAAACAACTAAGAACAGCAAATAAAAATTACTTAGTGATAAAGCAAACAAGCACACACGAGAATATTCACCCCACGCTATTGCTCCCCAGCAACGGTGCCAGAAAAAGGTCTTGATAACCCACAAGTATAGGGGATCGCAATAGTTTTCGATAAGTAAGGGTGTCGAACCCAACGAGGAGCTAAAGGTAGAACAAATATTCCCTCAAGTTCTATCGACCACCGATACAACTCTACGCACGCTTGACGTTCGCTTTACCTAGAACAAGTATGAAACTAGAAGTACTTTGTAGGTGTTGTTGGATAGGTTTGCAAGATAATAAAGATTACGTAAATAAAAAGTAGGGGCTGTTTAAGTAAAGACACAATAAAGTAAATATAGCGAGTGTGGAAAAGTGGTGGTAGGAGTTGCGAAATTGTCCCTAAGCAATTGACTACTTTACTAGACCGACAGCAAGTATTATGTGGGAGAGACCACTGCTAGCATGTCATCCCGGACTTGGAATTCTATGCACTTATGATTCGAACTATTAGCAAGCATCCGCAACTACTAATGTTCATTAAGCTAAAACCCAACCATAGCATTAAGATATATTGGTCCTCCTTCAATCCCGTATGCATCAATTTCTATGCTAGGTTGAAGCTTCTGTCACTCTTGCCCTCGAATACATAGTCCTATGAACATACAACTAACCCTAGGGTGTGATCCATGCACGCAATCATATGATGGGCACCAAAGGACAGCAACATAACCAAAAGCAAATTAAATCAATCATAGCAATTCATCAACCACCGTTAGGACAACGAAAATATACTCAGACATCATTGGATAATAATATGAAGCATAAAGCACCATGTTCAAGTAGAGGGTACATCGGGTTGCGGGAGAGTGGGCCACTTTAGATAGAGAGGGGAAGGTGATGGAGATGTTGGTGAAGATGGCGGAGGTGTTGGTGTAGATCGCGGTGATGATGATGGCCCCCGGTGGCACTCCGGTGCCACCGGAAGCGAGGGGGAGAGAGCCCACCTCCTTCTTCTTCTTCCTTGACCTCCTCCCTAGAAGGGAGAAGGGTTGCCCCTCTGGTCCATGGCCTCCATGGCATGGGAGGGGTGAGAGCCCCTCCAAGATTGGATCTGTCTCTCTGTCTCTCTCTGTTTGTGCGTTCTCAGATTCTACCCTTTCACCGTTTCTTATATTCCCGGAGATCCGTAACTCTGATTGGGCTAAAATTTTAACACGATCTCTATCTCTTAACTAGCAAGACACCCATGCATTGTACGGGAAATCAAGATGCATTTGTATGAGTAGTTTATGCTGTGGGAGAAAATGATGAACAAGAGAAGGCCTTATTTTCAAATGTGGAGAGGGGTGTGGGCATCTTTTTGGAAAATTGCCATTGTTTCCTTCCTATTAGTCAGATATAAATCAGACAGCCTATATTGCAGGATGGCGGGCACACCATCATCACCAACTCTGTTTTTATAAGAGTATAGATATAGATATAGATATAGATATAGAGAGTAGAAATTTGGTTACCAATCTCATGTGTGCAATGCACCTGTAGCTTACTAGTTGGTTGCCAAATCTCATCCAGGTTTAGCACGAGCTCGTACTGCGGGAGCACCACAAGGCCTGCTGCAGGAGTTACCATTTCCCTCTCGGGGCCCACAGGACCGAGCTTCAATGGATTAGTGCACTGGCTTATGAGTCAATGACATGCGGACCTTAAATATGGCTGGCCCACATGTCATTCTCATGGTGGTGGCATGGTTCGGGACTCACTCGTTCGGGATGAACTGGCCGGTGGTGGCATGGCCGTGGCGAGGGTGCCATAGCTGGGCGTCGAGGTGTTACGAGGCGTAGAAGGCCACACCGGCGGGGTACTACCTATAGTACAGAAGTGCTCAAGCTGAGGATTGATGCCTGGGATGAAATGTGTCATAGCCGCTGGATGAAAATTCGATGGTGCGGGAGTATGGATCGGAGTAGGCAAACCGCATCCAATCTGGTGTAGCTGTGGTAGAAAGTTGATGGTCGCCGCAGTTCAGCTGGCCTGCATGTCATGCACACAAAGGCAGAGGAGCGCTCGGGCCGAGAGGGATGAGGTAGACGTCGGGGGACGTCATGCCGTCGGTTGGAGCGGCGTCATGGGAATCGCGTGTGGGTGTGGCAGTGGTAGAAACAAGAAACGTGATGGTCGTCGTGGTTCAACTTCCATGGACAAGCTGTCATGTCTGCTGACACATGCATTGCAAACCGCTCACTGCAAGGAGCAGTAGTAGAGAAAACTTGTTCCAAAGATACCATTTTTCCGATTAAATTCTCGAGATATCATTAGTTTTTACACATGGGATTACTCCTGCAAGGGTCAATCGCAACATGTGTTTTGTAAAAAAATGCATCTTGATGTTCCCTGCAATGCATGGGCATCTTGCTAGTTATAGAAGAAGGCCACACGGGCATCTAGCCGCAGGGTGTGCCACCGACCCAAACTCAATTTTCTTTTCACACGATTAGGGGCACTGGATGCCGTGCCACGCTACAAAATGTAAAAAAACAGCTCCAAATTTTTTAAAACCTGTTATCTCCAAACCATCAAAATAGCCCGAGGAATATATTTTGAGTGAAGCATGATTTACTTTTACTGATATATGTATTTCAAAACTAGAGTGTTTATATTTCAAGCCCGTGAACAATTATTATTCTACTACTTTGGATCCATTGCAATGCATGGGCCAGCACATTGGTAGTAGTAGTCTCTATCTCTATCTCTACTCTACTCTTATAAAAACAGAGTTGTTGATGATGGTGTGCCTTCCATCATGTAGTATAGGCCGTCCGCTTTATATCTGACGGATAGGAAGGAAACTATGGCAATTTTGCAAAAAAATACACACACCCCTGTTATACTAGCAAGATGACAGTGAGTTGCATGGAACATCAAGATCTTGTGGGATAAAAGGATGAATGAAGGAAGGCCATATCTGCAAATGTGGAGAGGAGTGTGGGTAAATTGTCATAGTTTCCTTCCTATCCATTAGATATATATCGAACGACCCATATTGCAGGATGGCAGGCACACCATCATCACCAACTCTGCTTTTTTATGGGCCGTCCGATTTATATCTGATGGATAGGAAGAAAACTATGGCAATTTTTCAAAAAGAAACCTACACCCCTCTCCACATTTGCAAATGAGGCCTTCCCTCGTTCATCCTTTTCTCTCACAAGATAAACTACTCATACAAATGCATCTTGATGTTCTGTGCAACGCACGAGGATGTTTCCTTGGGGGTCTCTCCAACACGGCGTGGCCATAGTTGCAAGTTGATGCCCCTTGAGATGCCGACGTTGAGGGGCACTCAGATTTTGTCCGATGAGCAGGTAAGATGAGTTTGATCATGTAGTAAATGCATTCTAAAGACTACTTCCATGTCCATTTCCTAATTCTCCCCCTGCCCACTATTTCACAGGTTAGGCTCGGTGCGAGTGGAGATTGGCTTGCATATGTACGGGAGGGTACCAACATCAATTTGTACAACATTTACAACGGTGACACCGTTCCTGTAGAACCTTTGTCCAACATTGGGATCAACCATGCAACGGGCCACCGCTTGAATTGGTACGATGGAACCACAGTGAGATTGAAGAAGATAGCACGAACCGTGCACATGGCGGTCAAAGGTGGACGATGTTATTTGCGGCTGATTTTTTGCCGTACGAGTACAAAGATGATGTGCTCCTTTCTAACCGCATCTTCGCGGTGACAAACCAGGGGACTTGTTTCGTATGGAACACGTCCAACGGTATACTCCCTCTCTCCCAGTTTATTTGTTTTGAATTTTTTCGTTTTATAAGTTTCAAATTCAAATTTAGAGTTCCCCATCACATGTTGAGATTACAATGTCCATTAAATCGTTGCGTGCATGTATAGTAAAGAAACAAATCTCGAGTTTGCCATCAGTTCGTGCAGCTGTAGCACCACAAGGCTTGGCATAGGATTTACATTTACCTCTCGGGGCCCTCGGGTCTGAGTTCAGCGCCTTACGACACCTGCCTTTGAGTCAACAACATGTGGACCCGATAGGTGGTTGGTCCACATGTAATTCTCCCGAAGGCAGAGGGGCAGTGGGGCAGAGAGGGGTGAGCCGCAGGTCAGGGGACATGTGGTGTCATGGGTTCGAGCGACATCGTGGGAATCACGTGTGGCTGTGGTAGAAACTTGATGCTCGCCACATTTCAGTTGGCCCACATGTCATGCACACAAAGGCAGAGGGGCGGTGCGGCCGAGAGGGGTGAGGCGCATGTCGGGGGACGTGGTGCCATGGGTTGGAGCGATGTCGTGGGAATCGCGAGTGGCAGTGGATGAAACGTGATGGTCGCCGTAGTTGAACTTCCATGGTCAAGTTGTCATGTCTACGGACACATGCATTGCATACCGATCACTAGAAGGAGTAGTAGAGAAAGCTAGGCGGATAAGTAGTTCCTTATAGTCAAGCGGACCCACGCTACTACTTGTTCCAAAGACATGCACACCATCGAAATAGTCCATCTATATCAATATACATAGAGAGGGAATATATATTTTTACAAGAGAGGAAATAGTTCATCTATCCATAATGCCCTGCTGCTGGTGCAACGTCTTCTTATTCTTCTTCTTATTCTTATTCTTCTTCTTGTTCTCATTTTCTATGGGAGACGGCTTCGCAACAAGCTCTCTGGACCTTGCAGCTATCTCCAAACTCACACGGGAATCAAGGGCAACATATTTTATCCGCTCGTACGTCAAGGGATAATTCTCCCATCCAGATAACTTTAATGCCAGCGTCTCATCACCCTTCTGAAGATTTGTTCCAAGCACAAATTTTGCTACGTCGAATAGGGATGGTGTCGGTTTATCACAATCTTCTACATGAGTTTTTATTTTGGTTTGTAGGTCAGTGATGCTTTTCAAATCAAGGTTGTACAGCTCCAACTTATTTTTGTCCCCTACGATGGCTGCCCCACAGAAGTATATGTCCTCCCGAGACAAGAAATCTTGAAGCTCACATAGTATGGAGGGCACGTGTATGATGTGGTACACCAGAACATCATCTTCGAGGAACAGCTGAAGGATGGCGGCGCGTTGGATCTTCCCAGTAGCACGCTTCGTGTACTCTGCATCGAGACCGATGACATTCATCTCCACCTTTTGGAGGGAGTTGGATACATTGTTGATCCACTTCCGAACAACCCTTGGGTGGTCGGTGACTGTGGTAACTATGCTTAACGAGCCTTCGATGAGGACATGTTGGACGCTAAAAACCCGCATCTTGATCTCTTTCGCCATTTGGAACCGCTGGACCGGAGGGCTATGGTTTGGAGAATTAGGATTAGATGGCTAGTCTAACTGAAGAAGATGATTATTTATAGAGGCTTTGGAATTACTCTAGGAGGATTTGAAGAGGTTAAAACAATGTGAATGAAGTGTGGTTTGGATGCAAATGAAGATCAAGGAGTAGTGAAGAAGCCGAGGAAAATCAGTTCCCGATGGAGAAGTAAATGGGAGAAGTGGCCTGCAGACAGTTGATTAGACGGCTAGGTAGACTAAATGAAAAGGCTACGCGGGTAGACTGAGGAGTAGGAATTGTCCCTGTATGTGCCCATCCTTCCAGTGCTACATGTGCCAATGGCTAGTTGAGGTCACTCTTTTGAATCACCATGGCGAGACATTTTATGATTCCTTTTTATTTCTGCACCCCTCCTGGTAGGTGGCACCTATGCAAATGGATAAAAAATGTGTCGTAGCTGGTTCGGATGGATATTGGCGCATGCGTGGGAGACACAACATTCTCTAGTTAAGGAATATGCGGTTATCCTCAAAAAAGAAAAGTCCTTCTTCGCGCTTCCGCATGCACGAGAATTTGGTTCTGCTTGCAATATGGATGATACCTGGAGGATGAAGTGAACCCAGAGGCATGCTAGCACGGGAGTACTACTTATGTTCCTACTACTCCTACTACTAGTAGTAGTACAACTGTGGTACACTTGATGGTCAAAATACTATTATTCATCTGGTCCTCAGAGTGAAGTGACAAGACCCTGCGCCCGAGGTGACACCAGTCCAGGCGGCGTGTCCGGGTTACCAAAGTCAGCCTCACCTTGTGCGTTGTGCACTGTGCAGTCACCATTCACCGCCGCTGTATAGCATGCCTCGCCTCGTCTCCCTCTCCCCTAGCACCACTCCATCTCCATCTCCGTCTCGCCGGAGATCCTGAGGTCACTCTTCATAATCTCAGTGTGCCCCCGCGTACCCTTGCCTCGCTCGCCTCCCCCAGTACCACTATTCCCTCGCTAGCCGCTCCAGCACCGAAAGCCTTCTCGCCCATAAATCAAGCCCCCCAAAACCCCACCTTCCAAACTCCACCATGGCCGAACGTGAACCGCACAGCATCCAAATGAGCCGTGATTGGAGCAATCTCCCCAGTGACCTCCTCAACCTTTGTTGTTCGTGTATGGATATGTTGAGCGCCCTGCGGCTGGCTACATGCTCGAGGGGCATGCACACGGCCATCGTCGAAGTGAGGCCTAAGCTTTTCAAGACACCCTACTTGCTGCTTTCTGGTCTTGCTAGATTTGCTCACCATGATACGGAGGCGTACATGATGCCCCTCGACTTCAATCCGACATCCATTAGCCAAAAATTCTTTGCAGGTATGTAGTGGGTCGCCGTACATCATTTCCCTCGACTTCGATCCGATCACCATCGCCCGAAACTTCTTGCAGGTATGTACTGGGTCGGCATGAACTCCCACTGGATGGCTGCCGTCAGAGAAGACGGGAAAAAGTTGGTGCTCGTGAACTTCCAGACCTCCCATGAGATTATCCTTCCTCTGTTGGATAATATAGAGTTTTACCTTCGCAGTCAAAGTCATCTAGATTACGTCGTTAGTTCGACGCACCGTGCTTTGCAGAAGATTGTAATCTGCCAAGTGCCCACACGACATGCGGATTACACATACTTCAAGCTAATTGCATTGTTCGACAAGGGACTCGCCTATCTTTCCGCCGGTGCCCTCTTTAGCTGGAGACATCTCAGCTCGCAGTGGATCATCGTCAAAGTTGATACACACTTTTGTGATGCTATTGAACACAATGGACTCATCTACGTGATCGACAAAGTAGATGACACCACGTATTACTGGGACGGCGCGTGTAAGTTGTTTCCATCTGATGTTAATGATGACGCCATGACACTGTTTGAACTTTTTGTGATGATTGACATATCCCTGTTTGAGCATAATTTGAGTAGATCTATGGCAATGTATTAGAGATGCTGTAAATCAGCTATATTTGGAATGAGTTAATTCATGCGATCGTGACCATGTCATTACAGCCAATTTGTACCCCTGAATAGTCAAACTGTTAGGAAGATATTGATATTCTCCTTATTTTATAATAATCTATATACTACTAAATATGAGTGTGTATCAATGGCCATGTTAGTTTCCTCATTTTCATGATGTAGAAACATGCATCACACTGTTGATTTCATCTAACCATACATTAGGGAAGTAAATGTGCATATGGAGAACTCTATATTTTGAAGTAGTGAAATCCTGTAATGCTTACCATGCGTACATACCTATGTTCGCCCTTCAGCAATCAATAGCTAGAATAATATGCTCACAAAATTTTTTCCCACAGAACATGAGTATATAACAATGCATGGTCTGTTAGTTTCCTTGAAGAATTTGTTTGTGACGAAAGAACATGGTTACATAACATGCATGACATGATACTTTCTTGTGAAGAATCGATTGTGAGATAACTTGAGTATAACCATGCATGGCACTTCTACATTTTCGAACCGAGTATACATTTCCCTGTATTTTCCTCCCAGTTCCAACAGGGACATATCAATGTTGTTTCTTGCATTATCCTACTTATACTTTGAACAATGCTGATCTTTCATTAACAATGCATGTCCTTTTTGACATGATGAAGTGTCCCTACAGTCGCTGCCCATTGTAGTCACACCACCTTTGCCAAAAACAGGGAAGCACAACTGATTCCTCGCTCGCTCAGAGGACGGCAAAAGACTGATGACCATTCGGACACATGAGTCGAAAAAGTTATATTGCAAAAACCCCACTATATGCAAGCACCGTGAAATACGTGAGTATCCGGACAGTGGTTGCTACGTCTATGAGCAGGATACTAGCTTGTTGGGGCCTGCAGGATTTATGAGTTGGAGACAGGTAAACAGCCTTGGTTCATACTCTTTGTTTCTCAGAGTCAATTATCCGATTAACTAGGAGATCACCGTTGGCAAGGACCTTGATGGCAGAGAGGCTCTGTTTGCTGTGGAAAACTGTGTCTACACGGCGAGCCCTAGGAGTTCAGGAGCAAACTCCCCTGATTGTCAATGATACAACCTACAGCCAAAAGAAGGTGAGAATGACAAAGGCATTTGGATTAACTTTGATCCTTGGAAGTCCGACAGGCGGTGATGTGGTTCAAGCCTTCAGGTTGATAGGTAATTGGGCTATTGCGTCGAAAGGGTGGAGTACTGGTGTCTCCAGATCATTGGTGGCTGAACCGGGGCTGCAAATTATGATGGTGTTGGATCATCCCTCTTTGAATGACTTGTTGTATTTGCTGCTTGTTCTGGATGGGTAGTTCTCTCTTTTGTTATGCATATTCCTTGTCATTTGGTCATCCTCGTCTATGTCACTCTTACTATGTAATAGTTGCCTCTATTTAGAATGTCATTCTCGTCTGGATCACGAGAGTCTGAGCGCTGCAGATGGGTGTGTTTTGGTGGTGTAGCAAGACTTCTTATGAACTATCATGTCTTTGTTGTTTATGTCAGTAGTAGTCACTAGTTAGTGTTTGAATGTTGTATATATCGTTGTTTCGAACTATTTATTGTCTTGAACTGCTAGTGGGCTAAATGAGGGCATCACCATTCTCCAGTATTCAGAGTATATCTCCTTTTTTCAAGTTATAATTTGAGCTCAGTGTCTTTTCGATGATGTACACTTGTTTGGGCCAGTGAGGTGTCGTTGAATATGGGCCGAGTAGTAACGTAATGCCAAATAGGTCAATTATGACTCTCAGGCCGGTCTCTCAAAAGATCCTCAAAAAAAAGGCCGGGCTCTCAAAAAAGAAAGAATAGGAACTCTTAGGCCGACATGTGGGTGCCACTGGTGTTTTCGTGCACTTGCGCGTCGAGAGCATATTGGCGCGTGTTCAAAATTCATGCTGCTTTTCATCCCCAATCAACCGCCCCTCCCCCACCTCCGGAATCTTGATTCCTACTCCAGTTCCCCCAAATCCCCCTCTTGTACTCCCTGTACTCAAGCGCACTATCATGTTGCCGGTCAGCGCGGATCTCCAAGCCGGAGATCCTGAGGTCCGTCATGCCTTCGGGCGTCGTGTGCTGTCGCTCAATAGTGGCATGGCGGCGCTTGATGACCAGTTTGCTGGCAAAGTGCTGATGGTAACCATCAACGTTGACCGGCATCCCGTCTCACAGGAAGACCTTGTCAAACCTCTTGGCATTGTGCATGGCATCCAAATAAGTGACTTGCTCATCGAAGTCTATCCGCCACCGGCTGATTTCTTAGTCAGGTTCTGGACAACTTTCGACTGTAGTCGTGTGTTTGAATCTTCCCGGCGTTTGTGCTGCGATGGCGCGCTGGTGAGCTTTGATCGGTGGCACCCAGGATGGGGCTCGGTGCCCTTTGAGCTTGAGTTTTTAACACAGCTTACCTTCCACGGCATGCGTCGACGTGCTTGGAACAGCGAGTCCATGAATGAGCTTATCAATGACCTTGGAGGTGAGCTCGTAAGTATGTTTGTTCCTCCAGACAGCTGGGCTCTGACAGTTATCGGATGGATGAAGAAGCCATCCACCATACCGAAGGTGATTGGTGTTGAGATACCAGTGCAGGAACCGGGGTTGTACTATTAGTCACCACCAAGGCTGCCGCGGACCACGTTAGGGATGTACCTATATAGAGTCTTCGTGCATGTCGAAGAAGTGGTCAATCCATCAATCGAAGTCATGCCACCGCCGCTGGTGCCCAGGTCCGTCGACGACGTCCATTACAGGAGTCAACATCAGACTTTCCATGTGTTGCTCGGAACGATCGATGGCACAGGACCTACTCCATCGCGCGGCGGAGGCCACTGCTTCTTTGGGAGAAGAGGCAGGGCTGGCTGCCTGGATGTGCTCTAATTTGAGGTAACATCTGAATATTGTCAGATGACCTATCCTATTTTTTACCTGAACTTTTTTTATAAAGGGATGTACGTCAACTTAATGTTCTAGTAGAACTTATATATTGTGTTGTCTGTCTGTTTTCTTTGAACAACATTCAAGTTATTTCCCCGTCATTGATAAAGACGATGAACCATTATGTATGAGTTCGTTCGTTTCGACATAGCCCTGCCCATAGCGATCCACTGCTTCCACCCTGATTGTGCCGCTTGCGTGAAATTTTTGTATGCAAGTTCAGTGTGCTATGATGTTCTATATGATTGTGTCAACTATATAAGTTTTTACTAAGTGTCATCAATGCATATGGCTAAAAGATGTATTTACGAGCATCGACCGATGGGCCTCTTTCTCTCTCTCACAGACACACACACACACGCACACACACAAGTGGGACCTGTTGAATTATTTCTTCGCTCATGCTAGCTTTTAATTAGGTTCCACTTTATTAATTGAGCTCAGTGACTTCAAAAAGTTGTACAGAAGCCTTGTTTGGGCCTTTCCGGCGTCGCTGAATGCGGGCTGAGTAGCCATGTAAGGTTGTACTATACTACACATGCCTTTTTTTTCTACATCAGCAATGCAACTGGGCCGATAGTTGTACACAATCTGGGTAAACTTGTTATTCTCCGCCCCGCTGGGCTGCAAATCTGTCCTAGGAGGGATGCATTAGGCTTAACAAGAAAATGGGCTTTAAGAAATAATAAATGGGATGTAATTATAAAAACTGGGCAGTAACTATAAAAAATGCACCAAATGCGTAATTAGTTTATAAAATATTACTTTTGGATTTTGAAAATTTTAATTTCATTAATTGTTGCACGTGCAATGTTTCTTTGGATTTTTACGTAATACAAATTTATATTGAAATTGTATTTAATCTGACTAGAAATTTCAGGACAAAAATATTTCAGATCCTATCAAAATGTGGAAATTTTTATTGAATTCTGTTTTGAACGGTTGGTTGAAATTATTAATCGTTGTCCTAGCTAGAATATGGCCTGTACTTTTAACAAACTGTAAATGGGCTGTCGTAAATTCCATTAGAATTCAAATACGGGTTGTGCATTCTTACAAATCGCAAATGGGCTATAAGTTCTCTGCCACACACTTGTGGGCCTACAAAGTTGACGCGTATGCAAGGCTTTGTCAACTTATAGTCAACACACGGTTCTAGCTGTAGTGTCCGTTCGATGTCCATCCAACGGATGTCGTGCTTCTTCTTCAATCTTGGATATTCTAGCTTGAGCCGCCCAAAAAATGATTCCTCCCCCTGACATTCGGGGCGCACCATTTCGGAGGCTAGCCTGTGGGCCTACTAAGTTGAGGCGTACCAAGGGCTTTGTCAACTTAGTCAATATAAACGATTCTAGCTCCAGTGACCGTACGATGTCCATCCAACGACCATTGTGATTCTTCAACCTCTGGTCTTCTTGCTCTAGCCACCCAAAGCAGCGCCGGTCGTGCCGCCTGCTCCGGCCTCCCGTGGTCGGCTGTGCAGCCGCGGAGGCCTCACCTCCCCCTACCACTCCCACCACTGGCCAGGCCCTGCGGCGACGGCATCCTCACATCACAGCCGAACCAGTGAATCCTCATACTCCTCTCCGCGTGGGCATCCACTATCGTGTCTTCCCCGGCTCCGCGTCGTCCCCTTCCTAGGCCTCGTCGTCGTCCACCGTCTTGGTGCTCTCGGCACGGCGTAGTCAATGTGGTCAACGACCGACTTCCATCAGAAGAGTACTATACATGGAGAGGCTTACAGCTGGGTCCACGGCCGCAGCAAGGAAGTGCCTCCTTATTACGAGGAAAATAATTATTCATCCACCTGACAGCAGGAACCCACCGGACGGGCCACCATATTTCGAGACAAAAACGTTTCCCCCTGAATTCTAGGACCCACCAGCTACATCTTCGCACGCAAGGAAGTGCGTCCATATTACGGGAAAAAATGATTTGCCCCCCTGACTGCTAGGACCCACCGGCTACATCTTCGCACGCAAGGAAGTACCTAATAGTCAGGACCCACCTGGTTGAAGCGTATGTAGCTTTGTCATTTTGGTCGCGAACGTGTACGTACATACTAGTCAATGTAGAGGCGCGCACGTGTCATAGTAGAGGCGCACACTTGTCGTAGTAGAGGCGCGCACATAGCATGTACACGTACGTACAACGGCCAGGGTGAATGAAAGAAAATACAACCACGTACGTACATATGGGCGGGGTCTCGAACGCCTACTCGCGCATACATATGGCCAGGGCTCGTGTACATGGCTGGGTCGGAACGGAGAAGTTGTGCCGTCGTTGTGCTCATGGGGAGGCAATAGAATGCATCTTGTTCATCGGGAGGCAATGGAACACGTGCTGTTCATCGGGAGCCAACCGGCTTGGATGGAATAGTCGATGGAAACGAGGCCTGGCGTACCGCAGAACGGAGGAAACGACCTTGTGTTCTTCCGGCCACGGTGGAAACGGGATCCTGTTCATCGGGAGGGGTTTGGCGTACCACAAAACGGAGGAAACGGACCTCCTACGGTCGAAACGGTGTCCAGTTGATCGGGAGGGGTGTGGCGTACCACAAAACGAAGGAAACAGACTTGTGTTGGAGCGCTACGGTCGAAACGGGGGCCCTATTCATCGGGAGAGGTGTGGCGTACTGCAAAACGGGACTCCACGGGATACTGATCATCTCCACCATCGACCTCCTCCAGCCTCCACGGGCTATTGTTCATCCACCGTCGACCTCCTCCAGCCTCCACTTGCGACTGTTCATCCACGGGCTCCTGTTCATCCAGCCTCCACCGGCTACTGTTCAACCAGCCCTCTCCACAAGGTCCTGTTCAACCAACCCTACATAGGCTACTGTTCATCCAGCCCTCCACCGGCTGCTGTTCAACCAGCCCTCCACCGGCTACTGTTGAACCAGCCCTCCACGGGGTCCTGTTCATCCAGCCCTCCACGGGGTCGTGTTCATCCACCGACTTGATCGATCAGGGTACTGTTCATCCAGCAGCAACGGCCTCTACTACCACGGGTTCCTGTTCATCCAACCCTCACCGGGAACTGTTCATCCAAACCCTCCAACAACGCTCATTGTTCATCCAGAGGCAGCATAGATCGGCTTCAGTTAGCAGTAGTAGCGAAGGAATCGCTCAAGCAGGTTCAGTTAACAGCCATCGATCGATTGCTCGGGTTCAGTAACGCGTACCCTGTAGTGCAATCGCTCGTGTTCAGTTAGAGCCCAACACCTCGCTCGGGTTCAGTTAGAGCCAACGCCTCGCACACACACGCATATTTACGAGAGAAACGCGCATCGCTCGGCCCCCGACCAGCCACCCTAACCGGGAACTCCCCGATATTTTCCTCGCCCTCGCTTCTACCATGGTTTTTTCCATCATGGATGGCCCAAAGAATGTCATGTAGCTGCGTCTCTGGCCCGCCCAGGACAAAAAGCCCATTTTTTGTCATGATTTTTTGTCATAGGACCCCACCACATCTATGATGATACCGGGTTTTGTCACAATTATTGTCATAGAAGTGTCATAAGTATGACAGAAAAAAATTTGTTCGGCCCAAAATGTCATGGATGTGTCTTTTTTATAGTGTAGATGGCTTCCTCTCTCTCGTTTGATTCTCAATACAATGGTCTCTTGGAGATCCATACGATGTAATTTTGTTGCGGTGTGTTTGTTGGAATCCGATGAACTTTGAGTTTATGATCAGATCTATCTCTTTTTTATCCATGAAAGTTATTTGAGTTTCTTTGATCTCTTATATGCATGATTGCTTATAGCCTCGTATTTCTTCTCTGATATTTGGGTTTTGTTTGGCCAACTTGATCTATTTATCTTGCAATGTGTTGCGACCAGACCTCAAACAGTCTGATCTTTGTGCTCCGGTGTCATCCCTGGATCAGTAATGCTGACACCACATAGTACTCGGAGGATTTATAGCAGAGTAGCAATCACACACTTATTACATCGAGTGTCTCAAAAGAGAGGTTATTACAATAAATATGGCTTAAGGCCATCTAATAACGATAACAGCGGAAGGCTTGGAAGGTAAGTGAGTCCATCAACTCCAACGGCATCACTGAGTATAGAACCACGACCTAAAAACTCCTTAATCGTCGTCTGAAAAGTCTGCAGCATTAACGTTGCAGCCCGAAAATGGGTCAGCACATGGAATATGCTGGCAAGGTAACACATAGAGAGTAATGGAATGAAACAACTATACTATATGCATATTTGGCTGGTGGAAAGCTCTATGGTTACAGTTTTGCGTAAAGCCAATTTTTCCCTACTTCAAAGGAATAAAATTAATTACTATCATGGTGGTTGTTAAACATTGAGAATGGTTGACAGCATTCTCAATCCCAATTAAGTAACATCATTAAAACCCTAACAAAATTAACTTTAGAGTAACATGTTGAGATTCACATGATAATCCAGGTACTAGATACTCAAGATGTCCATAACCAGGGACATGGCTAATCATGATTAGTTTATACACTCTGCAGAGGTTTGCGCACTTTTCCCCACAAGACTCGATCGCCTCCGTTGGATTTCTCGCACTACATGGTGTTTGAGAAACGGATGACCGAGACACAGTCTTTCAGAAGCGCTAGCACCTTACGATGGATAGACCGGTACACCTACTTTCCCCTACATCTGCTAGTCTACCCTGTAAGAGTTCGCACGACATACTCAACTATGCCAGAGCCCATAATGGCTTGTGGCTGCACATGGAAGTTTCTAGTATGAATAATCTCATGATCCCTTTGAGCCTGGGTGGCGGTCCAAAGAAAAACAGGCAAATCCTGGAATACCCAGGTGCCTCAATCCACCCAGATGTGTGTTTAGGTTGCCACCTTAGATAAACCCTTAATTAACAAATCTCACATCTGTCATGGATATCACTCACCCAATCCACGTCTACTAGCATAGCATGGCATAATAAGCAAACGTAGAAGTAACTCCCAAAGGTTTGATAATAAACAGGTAATAGGTACTATCTCATCTACTTCCATCCCACAATTCAATTAGATCCTAATCATGCAATGTGTGAGGATTGATCTAATGCAATAAAACTGGGTTGTAGAAAAACTATGATTAAAGTGTTACTTGCCTTGCTGATGATCCGCGAAACCTAGAGATTCAAAGTAACAGGCGGCGCACTCCGGGTATTCTATCGCAGACAAACAAACAAGAATACAATAAGTACTCATATAATGCACAGGTAAAACTCAAATAGAAGATCTAACCAGAAAGTTCAACTTAAGAATCCTGGTTTGCAAAAAGAATCAAATCGAACGAAGCAAAAGAAATCAAACGGCGAAAGAAAACAACTTCGTTCTAGTAATCTGGATCTAAACCAAATTTTACAGTAGCAAAAACTTGTTTAAGTTGATTATTCGGAAAGAGGGTTTCGAGACGAAACTCCAGGCACTTGAATCGCCTGATTCCGATAAACGAGCGAAATGTTATACTAAAACGAAAATCGGATCAGAAATCGCGATCAGAAAATAACTGTGGAAAATCCGACGAAAAAGAAAAACGACGAATAGATTAATCTGTAATTAACCTAATCCGAAAATAATTAAAATAAAAAAATATTAAAAAAATAAATAAAAAAATTCGAAAATAAAACGGACGAGAAAAAAAATTTAAAAAAAATTCGGCACGGAAGTCGAGGCGGCGGCGAACCTCGGGCGGCGCGCTGCTCCGGCGGCGGCGGCGGATCGGGCGCGGGGCTGGTGTGGGCTGGGGGCTCGGGTGCGGCGCTATATAAACGCGCCCCCGGGCGGAGTCCCGCTCGGGTACGGCCCATAGTCGGTTTCGTTTTTTTTAAAATACTTACGCTCGGAAGAAAAATCAAAAGAAATACTAAACGGACTCCAAAAATCACGAAATAAATTTTCCCGAGTTTCTAAAATCAAGCCCGATTAAGTGAACATTTATCTGGGCCCAAACTACAACTTTGAAAAACGCGCATTTTTCCTAAATTCAATTAAAAATACCGAAAAACTCCGAAATAAATCTTATTTGATTTTTTATTAAATCCTGAATATTTCTATATTTTGGGAAAGTCATTTTATTCCCTCTCTCATATTTTTGTAATAGAAATAATTGATGATAAAATAAATAAAATCAAATGATCCTGTTTACAAAATTTGAGGAAACTCAAATATGTAAATAACGAAATCCCCAACTCTCTCCGTGGGTCCTTGAGTTGCTTAGGATTTTCTAGAATCGAAACCAAAAGCAAAATAAAATATGATATGCATGATGACCTAATGTATAACATTCCAAATTGAAAATTTGGGATGTTACAAACCTACCCCCCTTAAGATGAATCTCGCCCTCGAGATTCGGGTTGGCTAGAAAATAGGTGAGGGTGGTCCTTGAGCAAATCTTCCTCTCGCTCCCAGGTGGCTTCATCCTCCGTGTGGTGGCTCCACTGAACTTTGCAAAACTTGATAACTTTGCTGCGAATGACTCGGCTGGCAAACTCAAGAATCTTGACTGGTTTCTCCTCATAGGTCAAATTGTTATCCAACTGAATTGCTTCCAATGGCAGTGTGTCTCTCAAAGGTATGTCAGCCATCTCCGCGTGACACTTTTTCAACTGAGAAACGTGGAACACATCATGAACTCCTGTCAATCCTTCTGGCAGTTCCAACTTGTAGGCCACTTCTCCCATACGCTCCAAAACTTGATATGGTCCTACAAATCGTGGCGCTAACTTCCCCTTAACTCCAAAGCGCTTAATCCCTCGAAGTGGGGATACTCGAACATAAGCTCTGTCTCCGACTTCGTAAACTGTCTCCTTGCGTTTAGAATCTGCGTAGCTCTTCTGCCTGGACTGGGCTACCTTGAGCCTATCGCGAATCAACTTCACCTTCTGTTCAGACTCTTTAATCAGATCTGGTCCAAACAACTGGCGGTCTCCAACTTTGTCCCATGACAACGGTGTCCTGCACCTCCTTCCGTACAAAGCTTCGAATGGGGCCATCTTCAAACTGGTCTGATAGCTATTATTGTAAGAGAACTCTGCATATGGCAAATTATCGACCCAACTAGATCCATAATCTAGCGCACAAGCTCTCAGCATATCCTCCAAAATCTGATTGACTCTCTCGGTCTGTCCATCTATCTGCGGATGATAAGTTGTACTAAATTCTAGCCTAGTACCCAAAGTCTCATGCAACTGCTTCCAGAACTTTGAGGTAAACTGGGTTCCTCTATCTGATACGATGCTCCTCGGAACTCCATGCAAACATACGATCCTGGTCATGTATATCTTTGCCAACTTAGCACTGGGGTAAGTGGTCTTTACTGGGATGAAATGTGCTACCTTCGTCAATCGATCAACTACAACCCAAATCGAGTCATAGCCTGAACGAGTCCTTGGTAATCCCGTGATAAAATCCATGCCTAGCTTATCCCACTTCCATTCGGGTATTGGCAATGGTTGCAACAATCCTGCTGGCTTCTGATGCTCTGCCTTTACTCTCTGACATACGTCACAAACTGCTACATACTCCGCAATATCCTTCTTCATTCCGGTCCACCAGAAAATATCCTTCAAATCCAAATACATCTTGGTATTTCCTGGGTGAATTGAATACGGTGAATCATGTGCCTCTTGCAGAATCAACTTTCTGATCTCCGGGTCATTGTGTATATAAACACGGTCTTCAAACCATAGGGTGTCGTGCTCATCCTCATGAAATCCTTTAGCTTTTCCTTTGCTCAGTTTCTCCTTTATAGCGGCAATCTCTTTGTCAGTTTTCTGAGCTTCTCTGATTCTATCCATCAAAGTTGACTAAATTTCCAACGTTGCTACATAGCCTCTCGAAACTATTTCCACACATAGTTCACGAAGATTTTCTGCTAACTCCTTGGGTATTTCTCCCGTCATTAACGTATTGACATGGCTCTTGCGGCTTAATGCATCAACTACTACATTAGCCTTCCCAGGATGATAATGCAATCTCATATCATAATCCTTGATGAGCTCCAACCATCTCCTTTGTCTGATGTTCAACTTCTTCTGCGTGAAAATGTACTTCAAACTCTTGTGATCCGTGTACACCTCACAATGATTTCCAATGAGGAAATGTCTCCTTGTCTTCAATGCATGCACTACGGCTGCTAACTCCAAATCATGCGTAGCGTAATTCAATTCGTGAGGCTTCAGTTGTCTTGAAGCATATGAAACAACTCTCCCTTCCTACATAAGCACTGCTCCAAGTCCTCGACATGAAGCGTCGCAATACACCTCATAATCCTTGGTTTGATCTGGTAAAATCAACACTGGTGAGGTAACCAAGCGTTTCTTCAACTCCTGGAAACTAGCCTCACACTCCTCAGTCCATTTGAACTTGGTATCCTTCTTCAGCAACTCCGTCATAGGCTTCGCAATCTTTGAAAAAAATTCAATAAACCTCCGGTAGTATCCTGCGAGTCCAAGAAAACTCCGGATCTCTCCAACTGTTGTTGGCGCTTCCCACTTGGTCACGGTTTCAACTTTAGCGGGATCAACAGCTATACCTTCTACAGATATAACGTGTCCGAGGAATCCTACTTCCTTCAACCAAAACTCACATTTGCTGAACTTGGCATATAATTGATGTTCTCTGAGCTTTCCAAGTGCCAAACGCAAATGCTCCTTATGTTCCTCTTCATTCTTTGAATAAACCAGGATATCATCAATGAACACTATGACGAACTTATCCAAAAACTCCATAAACACTTTGTTCATCATGTTCATAAAATAGGCAGGCGCGTTAGTCAGTCCAAATGACATAACGGTATACTCATATAGTCCATATCTTGTGGTGAATGCTGTCTTAGGTATGTCCTGCTCTCGAATCTTCAACTAATGGTACACTGATCGCAAATCGATCTTGGAAAACACTTTAGCTCCTTGCAATCGATCAAATAGGTCATTGATCACCTAGAAGTACTGGTGATCCCCAAGGCGAAGAACTTGGGCGAATGTAACCTTTATCCAGTAACTCCTTAATCTGCTTCTTAATTTCCACCAAATCTTTTGCGGGCATCCTATATGGTCGCTTCGATATTGGCCCAGTGCCTGGCAAAAGTTCAATCAAAAACTCAATATCTCTATCCGGTGGCATGCCTGGCAACTCTTCGAGAAATACATCAGGAAAATCCTTTACCACTGGTACTTCCTCCTGCACAACTCCTGATAAGGAATTTACTTGTGTCCTGTTTGGTGCATGTCGAGATACATACTTAATCCTTCTCCCTTCTGGAGTGGTAAGCAAAATTGACTTACTAGCACACTCAATATTCCCTTCATACTTTGATAACCAATCCATGCCTAATATCACATCCAATCCTTGAGACTCCAATACTACTAGGTCTGAGGGAAAAACATAGTTACCAATCCTTAATGGTAACCGATCACACCATAGACTAGCCACATACTCTGATCCTAGCGAGGTTACTAACATGGGTGACCTGACTCAGATCTCTCTTTGCTGGGATTGATGGAGTGTTGCGGTTCTGTCCATTACTTCCTCCATTCCCATTACCATTCTTGGCGCCGTTGTGATTATGCGAGCTGCCTACTCCATGGGTATGCTGAAAATGTCCTCCCGGTCTAAGGGTAAAACGTGGCTTCTGCTGAGCTCCTGAATTATACTTTCCTTGTCCATACTTCCTCTTGCGGTTCTCAATTTACTGCTGCTTCCCTTCAATCATAAGAGCACGATCTACCAACTCCTGGTAGTTGTTGAAGGTGGCTACCATCAACTGCATACTCAACTCATCATTCAGTCCTTCCAGGAATTTCTCCTGCTTCGCTGCATCCGTAGCAACGTCATCTGGGGCATAACATGCTAGCTTACTAAACTCCTCCACATACTGGCCAACTGTCCGTCCTCCTTGGCGCAAGTTATGAAACTCACGCTTCTTCATGGCCACTGCTCCTGCTGAAACATGGGCAGTACGAAAAGCCTGCTGAAACTGGTCCCATGTGACAGTGTCGACTGTGAAGGTGGCTGTGAAATTCTCCCACCAGGATGCTGCGGTTCCTCCTAACTGATGTGCGGCAAACTTAACCTTCTCCGCATTTGTGCATCCTGTTGTGGTTAACTCCCTAGCTATCTTGCGGAGCCAATCATCTGCTACTATCGGCTCGGTGCTACTAGAAAACACTGGCGGATTCAGCCTAAGAAAACGGGCTAAGTGGTCAACAGGTGGTGGTGGTGGTGGGTTGTTGTTGTTGTTCCCCTGATTCTGATTCTAAACTAGCAACTGCATCAAAGTGTTCTGCTGCTGGATCAACTGGGGAGCTCCGGTGGAAAGGCAAATCCGGGGTCACATCTCGGAGGCATCTGAGGTTTTAGAAAAGATGAGATATAAGAATAGAGGGGGTCTAAAGATAAAACACTACCCATATGCACATGAGGCAAAAGCACACAATTCACTCATACAAACAAACAAAGGCATTCAATCGACCTAACTATCGCAAAGTGCTCGGACTACTATATTTACATGGTGGACTACTACTACTGATGAGGTGGTCTACTAGAAATATTCTACGGTTGTAGACTCCATGATATCTGCTCCTGCTTCATCAACATAGTCATCATTGCTACTGTCTTGTTCCGAGTCGGTGCCGTCAATGATGATGTAGTCTTCCGGGCTAATCTCCTTGGGTTCTTCATCTTCATCTACTGGTGTCGGGCCTCCCATAAATACTGCTAGCTTCATAGTTAGGTCGGCATTCTTATCCACCAATACTTCAATTTCCTCTTCATAATCTTCGCGTGTAGCCTTGAGTTCTTCCTCCAGTTCCTTGATTCTAGTCTTTGCCTTCTTCAGATCTATCATGTCAGCGCACATCTGATTCTCCTGTCGTCAAATGTGCTGGTTTAACTCTTGGATAAAAGCTGCAATTGATCTATCTTTCCTGGTGCTGATCATCTTCCAGTGTTCATCTCGGCGCCCACAAATCTGGTAGATAGTATCCTTGAGATCCTTGCGGTAGACTTCTCCAATGCGTCCCATGGCGATGTGAGCTGCCATACTCTTTCCTAGACTCCAAGTTGGTGCATCAAAAGAAAACTCTATGGGCTCAGTGACTGGCATGAAAGTCCTTCCTGGAACTTGAACTTGAATCATCCAGCGCTCTTCTTCAAGTAAAGTGGCGTTGTAGGTTCCCGTGAAGCTTGGTACTCCTATGTTCAGGTATCTAGTGACTTCCTTCAAGTGGTGTCCAAAGGGTGTATCTTCATCTGGTTGTGTGAACTTGTTCCTTGCATCCGCCATCCTAAAGAGTAGAAAAGATGAGAGGTCAGAAGAGAAGAGAGTGAGTAGTGATCTAGGTCTTTAGCTTAGTTGTCGTGTCCTACAGTCAGCGTGTGCTCTGATACCATCTCTGTAGCGACCAGACCTCAAACAGTCTGATCTCTGTGCTCCGGTGTCATCCCTGGATCAGTAATGCTAACACCACACAGTACTCGGAGGATTTATAGCAGAGTAGCAATCACACACTTATTACATCGAGTGTCTCAAAAGAGAGCTTATTACAATAAATATGGCTTAAGGCCATCTAATAACGATAACAGCGGAAGGCTTGAAAGGTAAGTGAGTCCATCAACTCCAACGGCATCACTGAGTATAGAACCACGACCTAAAAACTCCTTAATCGTCGTCTGAAAAGTCTGCAACATTAACGTTGCAGCCCGAAAACGGGTCAGCACATTGAATATGCTGGCAAGGTAACACATAGAGAGTAATGGAATGAAACAACTATACTATATGCATATTTGACTGGTGGAAAGCTCTATGGTTACAGTTTTTGCGTAAAGCCAATTTTCCCTACTTCAAAGGAATAAAATTAATTACTATCATGGTGGTTGTTAAACATTGAGAATGGTTGACAGCATTCTCAAACCCAATTAAGTAACATCATTAAAACCCAAACAAAATTAACTTTAGAGTAACATGTTGAGATTCACATGATAATCCAGGTACTAGATACTAAAGATGTCCATAACCGGGGACACGGCTAATCATGATTAGTTTATACACTCTGCAGAGGTTTGCGCACTTTTCCCCACAAGACTCGATCGCCTCCGTTGGATTTCTCGCACTACATGGTGTTTGAGAAACGGATGACCGAGACACAGTCTTTCAGAAGCGCCAACACCTTACGATGGATTGACCGGTACACCTACTTTCCCCTACATCTGCTAGACTACCCTGTAAGAGTTCGCACGACTTACTCAACTATGCCAGAGCCCATAATGGCTTGTGGCTGCACACGGAAGTTTCTAGTATGAATAATCTCATGATCCCTTTGAGCCTGGGTGGCGGTCCAAAGAAAAACAGGCAAGTCCTGGAATACCCAGGTGCCTCAATCCACCCAGATGTGTGTTTAGGTTGCCACCTTAGATAAACCCTTAATTAACAAATCTCACATCTGTCATGGATATCACTCACCCAATCCACGTCTACTAGCATAGCATGGCATAATAAGCAAACGTAGAAGTAACTCCCAAAGGTTTGATAATAAACAGGTAATAGGTACTACCTCATCTACTTCCCATCCCACAATTTAATTAGATCCTAATCATACAATGTGTGAGGATTGATCTAGTGCAATAAAACTGGGTTGTAGAAAAAGTATGATCAAAGTGTTACTTGCCTTGCTGATGATCCGCGAAACCTAGAGATTCAAAGTAACAGGAGGCGCACTCCGGGTATTCTATCGCAGACAAACAAACAAGCATACAATAAGTACTCATCTAATGCAAAGGTAAAACTCAAATAGAAGATCTAACCAGAAAGTTCAACTTAAGAACCCTGGTTTGCAAAAAGAATCAAATCGAACGAAGCAAAAGAAATCAAACGGCGAAAGAAAACAACTTCGTTCTAGTAATCTGGATCTAAGCCAAATTTTATAGTAGCAAAAACTTGTTTAAGTTGATTATTCGGAAAGAGGGTTTCGAGACGAAACTCCAGGCGCTTGAATCGCCTGATTCCGATAAACGAGCGAAAAGTTATACTAAAACGAAAATCGGATCAGAAATCACGATCAGAAAATAACCGCGGAAAATCCGACGAAAAAGAAAAACGACGAACAGATTAATCGGTAATTAACCTAATCCAAAAATAATTAAAATAAAAAAAATATTAAAATAATAAATAAAAAAATTTGAAAATAAAACCGACGAGAAATTTTTTTTTAAAAAAAATCGGCATGGAAGTCGAGGCGGTGGCGAACCTCGGGCGGCGCGCTGCTCCGGCGGCGGCGGATCGGGCGCGGGGCTGGTGTGGGCTGGGGACTCGGGTGCGGCGCTATATAAAGGCGCCCCCGGGCGGAGTCCCGCTCGGGTACGGTCCATAGTCGGTTTCGTTTTTTTTAATAATTACGCTCGGAAGAAAAATAACAAGAAATACTAAACGGACTCCAAAAATCACGAAATAAATTTTCCCGGGTTTCTAAAATCAAGCCCGATTAAGTGAACATTTATCTGGGCCCAAACTACAACTTCGAAAAACGCGCATTTTTCCTAAATTCAATTAAAAATACCGAAAAACTCCGAAATAAATCTTATTTGATTTTTTTATTAAATCCTCAATATTTCTATATTTTGGGAAAGTCATTTTATTCCCTCTCTCATATTTTTGTAATAGAAATAATTGATGATAAAATAAATAAAATCAAATGATCATGTTTACAAAATTTGAGAAAACTCAAATATGTAAATAACGAAATCCCCAACTCTCTCCGTCGGTCCTTGAGTTGCTTAGGATTTTCTAGGATCGAAACCAAAAGCAAAATAAAATATGATATGCATGATGACCTAATGTATAACATTCCAAATTGAAAATTTGGGATGTTACACAATGGGAAGAGGTGCTTTGTAGTGGGTTTGATCTTACAGTGCTTGATAACAATGAAAGAAGGGGAATCGACACGTATGTAATGTTGCTACTAAGGATAAAACAATGGGGTCTATTTCTACATAAATAGACTTGTCTACATCATGTCATCGTTCTTATTGCATTACTCCGTTTCTCCATGAACTTAATACACTAGATGCATGCTGGATAGTGGTCGATGTGTGGAGTAATAGTAGTAGATGCAGGCATGAGTCGGTCTACTAATCTTGGACGTGATGCCTATGTAATGATCATTGCCGGGATATTGTCATGATTATTTGAAGTTCTATCAATTGCCCAACAGTAATTAGTTTACCCACTGTTTGCTATTTCTCTCGAGAGAAGCCAATAGTGAAACCTACGGCCCCTGGGTCTCTTTCTCATATTATTTGCCTTTGCGATCTATTTTATTTGCCTTTTATTTTCAGATCTATTAAACCAAAAATACAAAAATACCTTTCTGCAATTTATTCTTATTTATTTTATTTGGCATTCGATCTATCAATCTACTACAATTTATTCACGTCCGCTTGCCAATTTCTGGCGCCGTTTCCCGAAAGGGATTGACAACCCCTTTAATACGTCGAGTTGCAAGTATTTGTTATTTGTGTGCAGGTGCTGTTTACGTGTTGTTACTTGCTTCTCATACTGGCTCGATAACCTTGGTTTTATCACTGAGGGAAATACCTACCATCGTTGTGCTGCATCATCCCTTCCTCTTTGGGGAAATACCGACGTAGCTTCAAGCCACTATCAGAGTTCGCCAACAATCACAAGCTGGACACCAAGAACATCGGGGAGGCCATCTTCAAGCTTCATGAGAAAATCGAGCATCTCCATGCCCAGATCTATGACCTGCAAAACCAAAACTGTGAGTATGAATACAGATTTAAGAGGACGAGTTTGGCTGCAGATTTGAGGATCTCGGAGACTCGTTCATCTTTCTATGACGGTGGGCCTATGCCTTGGAAGATGGATGACAAGCCTACTTCATCAATGATACGTCTCCAACGTATCTATAATTTTTGATTGTTCCATGCTATTATATTATCAACCTTGGATGTTTTATATGCATTTATATGCTATTTTATATGATTTTCGGGACTAACCTATTAACCCAGAGCCCAGTGCCAGTTTCTGTTTTTACCTTGTTTTAGAATATCGCAGAAAAGGAAAACCAAACGGAGTCCAATTGACCTGAAACTTCACGGGACTTATTTTTGGATCAGAAGAAGCCCAGAAGACTTGGAGTGCACGTCAAGGGATCTACGAGGAGGCCACGAGGCAGGGGGGCGCGCCCACCCCCCTAAGGCGCGCCCTCCACCCTCGTGGGCCCCTCGTGGCCCCCTTGATGTACTTCTTCCACCTATATATCTCCAAATACCCTAAAAACATCCGAGAGCACAATACATCGGGAGTTCCGCCGCCAGAAGCCTCCGTAGCCACCGAAAGCCAATCTATACCCGTTCTGGCACCCTGCCGGAGGGGGCAATCCCTCTCTGGTGGCCATCTTCATCATCCCGGTGCTCTCCATGACGAGGAGGGAGTAGTTCTCCCTCGGGGCTAAGGGTATGTACAAGTAGCTATGTGTTTGATCTCTCTCTCTCTCTCGTGTTCTTGAGGTGATACGATTATAGTTGGATCTTATGTTTCTTCTCCCCCTCTACTCTCTTGTAATGGATTGAGTTTCCCCTTTGAAGTTATCTTATCGGATTGAGTCTTTAAAGATTTGAGAACACTTGATGTATGTCTTGCCGTGCGTATCTGTGGTGACAATGGGATATCACGTGATTCACTTGATGTATGTTTTGGTGATCAACTTGCGGGTTCCGCCCATGAACCTATGCATGGGGGTTGGCACACGTTTTCGTTGTGATTCTCCGGTAGAAACTTTGGGGCACTCTTTGAGGTTTTATGTGTTGGTTGAATAGTTGAATCTGAGATTGTGTGATGCATATCGTATAATCATACCCACGGATACTTGAGGTGACATTGGAGTATCTAGGTGACATTAGGGTTTTGGTTGATTTGTGTCTTAAGGTGTTATTCTAGTACGAACTCTAGGGCTGTTTGTGACACTTATAGGAATAGCCCAACGGATTGATTGGAAAGAATAACTTTGAGGTGGTTTCGTACCCCTACCATAATCTCTTCGTTTGTTCTCCGCTATTAGTGACTTTGGAGTGACTCTTTGTTGCATGTTGAGGGATAGTTATGTGATCCAATTATGTTATCATTGTTGAGGGAACTTGCACTAGCGAAAGTATGAACCCTAGGCCTTGTTTAACGCATTGCAATACCATTTTCGCTCACTTTTATCATTAGTTACCTTGCTGTTTTTATATTTTCAGATTACAAATACCTTTATCTACCATCCATATACCACTTGTATCACCATCTCTTCGCCGAACTAGTGCACCTATACAATTTACCATTGTATTGGGTGTGTTGGGGACACAAGAGACTCTTTGTTATTTGGTTGCAGGGTTGCTTGAGAGAGACCATCTTCATCCTACGCCTCCTACGGATTGATAAACCTTAGGTCATCCACTTGAGGGAAATTTGCTACTGTCCTACAAACCTCTGCACTTGGAGGCCCAACAACGTCTACAATAAGAAGGTTGTGTAGTAGACATCAATCAACAACTCCATCATCACCACCTCCGAAGATAGAGACATATACACATGGGTATGGGCACTCCCCTTGGCAACTGCCAAGCTTGGGGGATGTGTCCCGGTATCGTATCACCATCACACCTTTATCTTTATCGTTTTTCTTAGTTCGATCCTTTTGGTTATATCTTGATCTAGTAGAATAAAAAAATTGTATGATCTAGCTTTGAGTTTTGTTTTGAGATCTATCTATGTAATCAAGTCCGTGAGTTATATATAATAAAGAGTAGTTTTTAGTTGAGGGCATTGCTATGTTGCTATGATCTTGAGGTAATTAAAGAAAGGAAAGAAATAAAAAGATCATATAGTGATCTTATGGAGAGTAATGACTTCACATATAAAGAGTATGATGATAACATTTGTTGAGAGTTGACAAACATAGTTTTGGTCATTGTTGCAATTAATAGGAAGTAATAAAGAAAGAGAGGCTTCACATATAAATATACTATCTTTGACATCTTTTGTAATTGTGACACTCGTTAAAATATGACGAGCTAAAAGGTTGATGTTGGACAAGGAAGACAACATAATGAGTTATATTTGCTTATATCTGAATACAAGTTATATTGTCATGGATCCTCCAACATGTTGAGCTTGCTTTTCTCTCTTATGCTAGCCAAATCCTTTGCACCAAGTAGAGATACTACTTGTGCTTCCAAACATCCCTTAAACCAGTTTTGCCATGAGAATCCACCATACCTACCTATGGATTGAGTAAGATCCTTCAAGTAAGTTGTCCTCGGTGCAAGCAATAAAAATTGCTCTCTAAATATGTATGATCTATTAGTGTGAAGAAAATAAGTTTTATACGAACATGTGATATGGAAGAAATAAAGGTGACGGACTGCATAATAAAGTTTTTTATCACAAGCGGCAATATAAAGTGACGTTCTTTTGCATTAAGATTTTGTGCATCCAACCATAAAAGCGCAGGACAACCTCTGCTTCCCTCTGCGAAGGGTCTATCTTTTACTTTTATCTTCTACCCGTATACAAGAGTCATGGTGATCTTCACCTTTCCTTTTTACACTTTTTATTTTGGCAAGCGCTATGTGTTGGAGAGATCTAGATATATATCCACTTGGATGTAGGTTATCTTAAAGCATTATTGTTGACATTACCTTTGAGGTAAAAGGTTGGGAGGTGAAACTTTAAGCCCCTATCTTTCTCTATGTCCGATTGAAACTTTGTACCCATAAGTATCGCGTGAGTGTTAGCAATTGTGAAAGACTAAATGATAGTTGAGTATGTGGACTTGCTGAAAAGATCTTATATTGACTCTTTCTGACGTTATGATAAATTGCAATTGCTTCAATGGCTGAGATCATAGTTTGTTAGTTTTCAATGAAGTTTCTGATTCACACTTTACCTTGTGAATGAATTGTTACTTTAGCATAAGAAATTATATGACAATATATGTTGTTGTTCTAAAGATGATCATGATGCCCTCGTGTCCGTATTTTATATTATCGACACTTCTATCTCTAAACATGTGGACATATTTTTTGATTTCAGCCTTCGCTTGAGGACAAGCGAGGTCTAAGCTTGAGGGAGTTGATACGTCCATTTTGCATCATGCTTTTATATAGATATTTATTGCATTATGGGTTGTTATTACACATTATATCACAATACTTATGCCTTTTCTCTCTTATTTTAGAAGATTTACATGAAGAGGGAGAATGCCGGCAGCTGGAATTTTGGACTGGAAAAGGAGCAAATATTAGAGACCTATTCTGCACAAGTCCAAAAGTCCTGTAACTTCACGGAGAATTATTTTGGAATATATAAAAAATATTGGGCGAAGAAAGCACCAGAGGGGGCCACCTGCCATCCACAAGGGTGGGGGCGCACCCTACCCCCTAGGCACGCTATATGATGTGTTTTGACCTGGAAAAAATCAATAGGAAGCTTTCAGGATGAAGCACCACCGTCTCGAGGCCGAACTTGGGCAGATCCAATCTAGGGCTCCGGCGGAGCTGTTCTGCCGGGGAAACTTCCCTCTCGAAGAGGGAAATCGAAGCCATCGTAATCACCAACGATCCTCTCATCGAGAGGGGGTAAATCTCCATCAACATCTTCACCAGCACCATCTCCTCTCAAACCCTAGTTCATCTCTTGTATCCGATCTTTGTCTCAAAACCTCAGATTGGTACGTGTGGGTTGCTAGTAGTGTTGATTACTCCTTGTAGTTTATGCTAGTTGGTTTATTTGGTGGAAGATCATATGTTAAGATCCTTAATGATAATTAATACTCCTCTGATTATGAACATGAATATGCTTTGTGAGTAGTTATGTTTGTTCCTGAGGACATGGGAGGAGTCTTGTTATAAGTAAGCATGTGAATTTGGTATTCATTCGATATTTTGATGAGATGTATGTTGTCTCTCCTCTAGTGGTGTTATTTGAACATAGACTACATGCCACCTCACCATGATTTTAGCCTAGGGGAAAGCATTGGGAAGTAATAAGTAGATGATGGGTTGCTAGAGTGACAGAAGCTTAAACCCTAGTTTATGCGTTGCTTCGTAAGGGGCTGATTTGGATCCATATATTTCATGCTATGGTTAGATTTATCTTAATTCTTCTTTCATAGTTGCAGATGCTTGCGAGAGGGGTTAATCATAAATGGGAGGCTTGTCCAAGGAAGGACAGCACCCAAGCACCGGTCCACCCGCATATCAAATTATCAAAGTAATGAATGCGAATCATATGAGTATGATGAAAACTAGCTTGACAACAATTCCCATGTGTCCTCGGGAGCGCTTTGCTTTATATAAGAGTTCATCCTGGCTTTTCCTTTGCTACAAAAAGGATTGGGCCACCTTGCTGCACCTTAGTTACTTTTGTTACTTGTTACCCATTATGAATTATCTTATCACACAACTATCTGTTACCCATAATTTCAGTGCTTGCAGAGAATACCTTGCTGAAAACTGCTAGTCATTTCCTTCTGCTCCTCCTTGGGTTCAACACTCTTACTTACCGAAAGGACTATGATAGATCCCCTATAATTGTGGGTCATCACCGGTCCACCCACATATCAAATTATCAAAGTAGCGAACATGAATCAAACCAACATGATAAAGTGACTAGATGAAATTCCTGTGTACCTCAAGAACGCTTTGCTTATCATAAGAGACCGTTTTGGCCTGTCCTTTGCCACAAAAGGATTGTATACTTTGATACACTTCATTTACCGTTACCATTACTTGCTCGTTACAAATTATCCTTCTATCCAACTACATGTTACTGACTAAATACCTTGTCGAAAACCACTTGTCATTTCCTTCTGCTCCTCGTTGGGTTCGACACGCTTACTTATCAACAGGATAACGATTGATCCCCTATACTTATGGGTCATCAGGGGAGTCCCTACTGAGCTTGTCAGTCGCTTGTGGACCCCCCTGATGCGAAATCGGCGCCAAAAATTCCTATAAATATAGAAACACCCAGAAAGAAACCTAGAACTTCTGCCCCGCTGCCGCAAGCCTCTGTATGTAAGCGATCTCATCTCGAGGCCTTCTCTGGCACCCTACCGGAGGGGGAAATCATCACCGGAGTCAATCTTCATCATCCCGGTGGTCTCCATCACAAGGAGGGAGTAGTTCACCGTCGGGGCTGAGGGTATGTACCAGTAGCTATGTTTTTGATCTCTCTCTCTCTCATTTTCTTGATCTGGCACGATCTTGATGTAACTATGGGCTTTGTTAATATAGTCGGATCATATGGTGTTTTTCCCTCTCTATATTGTTGTGATGAATTGAGTCTTGCTCCGTGAGGTTTCGTTATGTTAGATTGAATATTAGATTTGAGATCACTTGATGTATGTCTTGCATGTGGATACCTGTGGTGACAATGGGGTATTCTATTGAGTCACTTGATATATGTTTTGGTAATCAACTTGCAGATTCCCGTGGTGACATTGGGGTAATCTAGGCACATAGGTTTATGCACGTTTTCGTCCTACTTTCTCCAATAGAAACTTTGGAGTGATTCTTTGTTGCACATGAGGGATTGTTATATAGTTCAATTATGTTAGCACTATTGAGAGATTGCACTAGTGAAAGTATGAACCCGAGGCCTTGTTTCTAAGCATTGCAAGACCATTTGTGCTCCATTTTATCACTTGCAAACTTGTTGTTTTTATATTTTTTCAGATTACAAAAATGTATATCTACTATCCATAATAAACTTGTATCACCATCTCTTCTCCTAACTAACGCACCTATACAATTTACCATTATATTGCGTGTGTTGGGGACACAAGAGATTCTTTCTATTTGATTGCAGGGTTGCTTGAGAGAGACAATCTTCATCCTACGCCTCCCACGGATTGATAAACCTTAGGTCATCCACCTGAGGGAAATTTGTTGTTGTCCTACAAAACTCTGCACATGGAGGCCAAACAACTTCTACAATAATAAATTTTGTGTAGTAGACATCAAGCTCTTTTCTGGCGTCGTTGCCGGGGAGTTGAGTGATTGAAGGTACATCTTTAGATCTTGTAAATGAATTTTTTTAGTTTCTTTTTCATCACTAGTTTGGTTTATAAAAGAAAACTACTAAAAATGGAATTGAAATTGCATCAAATGATTTACCTTTATGATGTTTTTCTTGAAAATGATGGACCGGAAAATTGTGCCAAAGTGTTAGTAGAAGAATTTAATAAAATGTTTGGCATAAAATCCTTGAATGATAAGCATGATTGCAATGTTGTTAGTATGCTTGCTATGAATATCCATTATGCTAATATGCAAATCCCTAAGCTTGGGGATGTTATTTGATGAAGATAATATTTTTAGTCCCCAGTTTTGATGAGCAAATTTATTATGATGATAGCATGCCTCCTATTTATGATAATTACAATGCTGGAAGTGGGTTTGGAAGAGTGTTAACTCTAGGAAGTAATTATCCCCTATGTTGGAGGGTGTTGAATCTTATTGTAATGATAAAAGTGGATTTGGAGAGGTCGTGACTTTATTTAATGTTGAATCCACTACTTTGGAAGAGTTTTCAATTGATTATTATGATAACAAAGTTGCTATCTATGATAATTATTGCGGAGACACTTATGATATAAAGAATAATAATAACCATGAATCTTTTCATCATCATTTTCATGCTCAAATTGATTATGCCAATCAAGTATCTCATGATAATTATTCTGTTGAGTTTGATCCCACTATTATTGATGAGAAGAAATTTGCTCATGTGGAGAGTAATAATTTTTTTATGCACGTGGATCCTAAAAATAATGCTTTATGTGATAGTTATATTGTTGAATTCAGTTATGATGCTACTGAAAATTATTATGAGATAGGAAATTTTTGTTATATATATATCAATAATATCAAGTTTCCTCTCTATGTGTTGAAAGTTTTGAAGTCATGCTTGGTTTGCCTTCCTATGCTAGTTGATTCTTTCTCCCATAAGTTGTTTTCTCAAAAAATACCTATGCATAGGAAGTGGCTTAGGATTAAATTTCTTTGATATATACTTCATGATTCTCCCATTATGTCTCAATTCTTTACTTTTATGTGACATCATTCAAATCATCACGCCTAGCTAAAAAGGTATTAAAGAGAAGTGCTTGTTGGGAGACAAAAGAATATTTACCCCTACTATTTTTGTGTGTTCACATGATTGAGCTACTATAGTAATCATGTTTTATAGCTTTTCTTTTAATAATGTGCCAAGTAAAGCCTTTGGGATGATTTGGATGATACTTGAATTGATTCTGTGCAAAGAAAAAAAAACTTTTGCGCCCAGTGCTAGTATTAACATAATTCACATGGATGCAATAAAATTATGAAATTTTTACACATGGTTTATACACAAATTGTATACGTTGTACTAATTTTTTAGAATTTTTGGAGTTACAGAAGTATGGCTATGTTCAGATCATTACAGAATGTTTTGTTTTTGACATATTCGGTTTTCAATGCATAGTTTGCTTGTTTTATAGTTTCTATGGATTATATTGGTCAATATAGATTGTGGAAATGATAGATTACAATAGGCATTGTGTTAGAACAATTATGAATCTTGTCTTGACAGTACCAAAGTGAATGATTTGCTCTTTGTCATACTAACCTATCTCGCGAAGTTCCGTTAAGTTTTGTGTGATTGAAGTTTTCAAGTTTTGGGTGAGATATCGATATGAGGAGAATAAGGAGTGGCAAGACCCTAAGCTAGGGTATGACCAAGACACCCCAAGGTACTATTCAAGTAAGACCCAAGCGTCCAAGCTTGGGGATGACCTCTCTTTCATCTTCAACATTATCGGTAACCTTAGTTGGAGCTATATTTTTATTCGTCACATGATATGAGTTTTGCTAGGAGTGTCATTTTGTTTTGTTGACATTCGCTTGCTGTTATTTAGAATAGTGTTTTGTATCTTTTGTTTAATAAAAGTTACAAGTATAGCCTTTACCATGCCGAGTTTCCAAGTCTACATGTTGATGTTCGAAAACAGAAAGTTTTGTGTTAAGTCTTGAATATTCCTGAATAATTAGAACATGATAATCTTGAAATTTTTACACAATAAGCTATGATAAATGTTCTATAGTGTGGTATTTGTTCAGGAATTTTGGAGTTAAATATGTATCAATCTTTCTTCATCCTTTATAGACTGTTCAATTCAGACAGATTGATGTTATGTTTCCATTGTTTGCTTATGTTTGTTTGCTTAATGATTCTATTTGAGGATAGGACTATTAAATATGTTGAGATATTTAGTATGCAATGTCAAATTATAATTTTAGTGATTTTCTATAGTGGAGAATGTTAAGGGTTTGAGCTGATTTATAATAACTTATCTCATGAGTTCTTGTTGAGTTTTGTGTGGATTAAGTTTTTAAGATTTAGGAGAAACCGTGATATGAAATGAATTAAGGAGTCACAAGAGCTCAAGCTTGGGGATGCCCAAGGAATCCCAAGTTAATATTCCAACAAGTCTCAATCATCTAAGCTTTGGGATGCCCTCGTAGGAATCCCACCTTTCTTCATCAACAACTATCGGTTAGTTTTGGTTGAGCCTAAGTTTTTATTTGTTCACATGACATGTGCTATTCTTGGAGTGCCCTTTATTTTTGTTTGATGTTTTAATAAAAATAGTTAGATCTAAAGGTTTTTAAATGAGAGAGAGGCCTCACATAGCTACTTAATTATCTAACTACTCATTTGATATTCACTTGCATCTTTTTGGAGTAATTCACCATTTACTCTCATTCTTCACTTATATCCTAAGAGTAAATTGTTAAATGAATTGAATATCATAAAGATGAAATTGTATGTGCCTCATATGCTTGTATCATGCCTAGTGTTTGTTTCGCATTGGGTTTAGAAAGTAAAATCTATTGAAGTCTGACAATCACAATATTGGTCATACAACAATTCATGAATGATTAGTATATGGAAGAGAACTTTCACATACAAATATATTATCTTGGACATCTTTTATGATTGTGAATACCCATTAATTATTTTTCAAACTTGAGAAAATTAGTTGAAGTTGGACAAGGAAGACAACGTAATGAGTTATGTTTGGGTATATTTGCATATAAGTTATATTGTTATGGATCCTCCAACATGTCATGCTTGTTTAGAATCTTTTGCTAGCCAAAAATTTCTGTACTAAGCGGGAATAATTCTTGTGCATCCAAAATCCCTTAGCCAAGTTTCTTCCATGAGTATCCACCATACCTACCTATATACGGTATTACGCTGCCATTCCAAGTAAATTTGCATGTGCCATCTATAAAACCTTCAAATAAACATCTATTTTGTGTGCCCGTACCACTCATGGAGCAATGGGGCGGTTAGTATCTTCCATGCTAAGTGGGCTATTCTCATGATGGTTGTTTATTCACTTGTCCTTGCACAAGAGAGGTTGGTAATTGGGATGCCCAGTCCCGTCAATCAAAGAGAAAAAATATATAATAAAAACAAACTCCACCTGGAAAGTTGATTGTTTGGAGGGCAACCGTGAATTCGGCTAGCCATGGCTTGTGTTTGAATGGTTGAGGGGGAGTTAAACTTTTCATTTCTGCATGGAAACCGCCAATAATGTGTTTAGCATGGAAGAAACTGAATTCCTTGGTCGTGACGTTGATGGGAAAAGTACACCACTCAAAATGTATTCATCTTTGTTTTAAGCAACGAGCTTTGGCACCTCTGCAAATTCATGCTTCCCTCTGCGAAGGGCTTATCTTTTACTTATTCTGATAATTTTATTTTTGTTCAGTCAATTTGTTATTCCAACCTATTCTTTACTTGGCGAACATCATGTGGTGGGGAAAGATCCAGGCACGTACACCGGTGCGCGTCGGTGCTATACAAATGGTTTTTAACCCCTTTCCACGATGACATTTGGAATCGTCGCCAAGTGAGTGTGGGAGATAGGGGACCTTCCCACACGACCCAGAAATCATCGGGGATAGGCCCTCCTGGCACACATGCTAGGGCCGTGTGCGATCGGGCAAGGCATCGAAACCCAATCATTCCATAGGTATGTACATCCCACACGGTAATCCGAGAAAAACATTTCCGTAGGTATGTACATCCCACACGGTGAATCCCAGAAAAGTATTTCCGTTCATATGTATATCACACACAGTCAATCCAAGGAAAATGTTTTCGTTCTTATGAACATCCCACATAGTCAATCCAGGGAAAATGTTTCCATTCGTATGTACATCCCAGACAGTTTTATGTATACGGTCGTGTGTGAAAGGAGTAACTATCACACACGCTCTTCCTTGGTTAACTGTTTGCTTTCATTAACTACATCACACATGATTTGATGTAGAAACTGTGTGGCATTGGGCTATCCATCACAAGCGCTTTTACTGCCAGAACCGTTTGCAAAGTTCCATGACCAACTGCTCTCTTTTTATTTTTGCCTGTAATTTATTATTCGAATTGGAAATTTTGAAATATGAAACGAGCAATTCAAACTCTCAGCACAATGGTTCAACAACGAATCCATAAATAAAATTGTCAGTACAATATGTTCAGTAATTACAGGATTAGGCAGCAATTAACTATGATGAACGAGAGTATTTAAATGCGGTAAAGGTGAAGAGACAAGTGTAAATCATTTTGACTACCGATGGTGTTGAAGAAGCGGAATGCCCATAATGTGCCTTCCTGCATGCCATAGGCACGAACCAATTTTGTCCAACCCCTTGTGACGATCTCCTGCCCATCCTTCACCGCCTTCAGGATGACTTCAAGAGCATTATCATGGTAGCATGAATTATATACTTTAACCTTAGTTGCCTCCACTCCGGTCATGTAGTTTGCAAGGTAATCATCAGTAAATAGCTTCGGAAACCACTGAAAATAGAAAAATATCAGATACTGAGGCCTAATAGAGTAACTCGTTGTGGGCAGGGGGAAAAGGCCCCACATTACTTACCATCCTAAAGTTCACTGTTGTCTTTGACAAAGTGTAAATAAAGAGCTTAATTCCAATCACCTGTTTCTTTTGCATAACAATATTTCTTAGTTTCCTCACTTGACGCTTGTTCATGAATATCTCATTGCCCCATACGCAAAAGGGATAAAGAGTGGATACATACCGCTCATATATGTACCTACAAGCAACCAATAAATGTTAGAAGCTAAACTGAGATTGCACAAATGATGTAAAATACAACCACCTATGTTACTAAGTACAAGTATTTTTTTAGATTTCAATATGAACTACATACATATGTATATAGAATTATAGATATAGTTTAGATTAGAATATAGATTCACTCATTTTGCTCCTTATGTAGTCTATATTAGAATCTCTAAAAATACTTATATTTAGGAATAGATGGTGTATAAGACATGGGATGCAGCTAACCTCGACGGCAAACAACAGCATCGCCCATTGTAGCCCAGTGTAAGCACATGGAAAACCAATTTTAACTACAACAGGGTTAACATCCACCAAAAATAGCAAATGGAAATAAAACGACAGCATTTGTAGTGATATCTTCATTTCGAAAGAGTAGCACGGTAGCAAAGGGACGGATTAAAAAATGGATACAACTGTTAATTGCAACAGGTTGAACAACATCCTAATTCATGTTTTGTAAGTTTGTAGCCATTGAAATACAACTCTTTAAAAATGGATACAACTGTTAATTAATACTGGCTTAATGGCCATTGAAACCAGTACTGATAAAAATGCAATTGATGGAGTTAAACATCACAGGGCAGGTGATGCCAGAGCAGATAATGGCACAGTTGTCTATAAAAAGGTAGGGAGAATAGCTAAAACATGTTAGGCATGTTTACTACAACATGCTTAATACATCTACCATACAAAACATAGCCATTAATTTCAACTGGTATTGGTAAGATTGAACTGGTGAGTACATACTAGGTAAGTCCTGAGAGGTAGTTGCTGGGGCACTTCATCTTGGCCAGAGCCCGCCCAAAGTCAGCGGCGACGGAGGCAAGCTGTTCCTCTGGGTCGAAGCGTGGATCAGTGCCATTGACATGTGTACCTACAGGCAACCAGTAAATGGTAGAAGTTAAACTGCAATTGCACAAATTATGTGAAATATTGTAAGACATGGGATGTAGCTAACCTCGACGGCAAACAACAGCATCGGCTGTTATGACCCTGCGTAAGTACATGGACAAGCATGTTAAGTACAACAGGGTTAACATCCACCAAAAATAGCAAATGGGCAGCATCTCTAGTATATCTTCATTGCGGAGAGTAGCATGGTAGCAAATGGACAGATTAAAAAATGGATACAACTGTTAATTCCAACAGGCTTAACAGCATCCTAAGTCATGTTTTGTAAGTTTGTAGCCATTGAAATACAACTATTTAAAAATGGATTCAACTTTAATTGCAACAGGCTTAATGGCCATTGAAACCAGTACTGATAAAAATGCAATTGGCAGAGTTAAACATCACAAGGTAGGTGCTGCCAGAGCAGAGAATGGCCCAGATGTCTACAAAAAGGTAGGGAAAGTAGCAAAAACGTGTTAGGCATGTTTACTAGAACATGCTTAATACATTGACCATACAGAACATAGTTATTAATTTCAACTGGTATTGGTAAGACTGAACTGGTGAGTACATACTTGGTAAGTCCTGAGAGGTAGTTGCTGGGGCACTTCATCTTGGCCAGAGCCCGCCCAAAGTCAGCGACGATAGAGGCGAGCTGTTCCTCCGGGTCGAAGCGTGGATCAGTGCCACTGACATGTGTACCTATAGGCAACCAGTAAATGGTAGAAGTAAAACTACAATTGCAAAAATTATGTGAAATACTGTAAGACATGGGATGCAGCTCACCACGACGGAAAACAAAAGCATCGGCCGTTATGACCCTGTGTAAGTACATGGACCGGCATGTTAAGTACAGCAGGATTAGCATCCACTAAAAATAGCAAATGGGCAGCAACTCTAGTATATCTTCCTTGCGGAGAGTAGCATTGTAGCAAATGGACAGATTAAAAAATGGATACAACTGGTAATTTCAACAGGCTTAACATCATCCTAAGTCATGTTTTGTAAGTTTGTAGCCATTGAAATACAACTGTTTAAAAATGGATTCAACTGTTAATTGCAACACACTTAATGGCCATTGAAACCGGTACTGATAAAAATGAAATTGGCAGAGTTAAACACCACAAGGCAGGTGCTGCCAGAGCAGAGAATGTCCCAGATGTCTATAAAAAGGTAGGGAAAGTAGCAAAAACATGTTAGGCATGTTTACTAGAACATGCTTAATACATCGACCGTACAGAACATAGCCATTAATTGCAACAGGTATTGGTAAGATTGAACTGGTGAGTACATACTTGGTAGGTCCTGAGAGGTAGTTGCTGGGTAACTTCATCTTGGCCAGAGCCCGCCCAAAGTCAGCGATGGCGGAGGCGAGCTGTTCCTCTGGGTTGAAGCGTGGATCAGCGCCACTAATATGTGTACCTACAGGCAACCAGTAAATGGTCGAAGTTAAACTGTAATTGCACACATTATGTGAAATACTGTAAGATATGAGATGCAGCTCACCTCGAGGGCAAACAAAAGCATCAGTCATTATGACCCTGCATAAGTACATGGACAGGCATGTTAAGTACAACAGGGTTAGCATCCACTAACAATAGCAAATGGGCAGCATCTCTAGTGATATCCCGAGTCATGTATTGTAAGTTTGTTGCTGGTAATGGTGAAATTGAGGTGGACACGGTAATAGTTGAACATCACACAGTGTGAGTACTGAGATAAACAAGGCACGAACATGCTTAATACATCAACCATACAAATCATAGCCGTTGCAAGTGGTATTGGTAAGATTTAGCTGGTTAGATCTTACCTGTTAAGTCCTGGGGGGTAGTCGCTGGGGGACTTCATCTAGGCCAAAGCCTACAACATGTCGTCGGCGGCGGTGGAGGCAAGGTGTTCCTCTGGGTCAACACACACAGCGGCCATCATGCCATGGACCTCCATTAGCTCCTGGTGGGGGGGATTTGGAGGCACGAGGATGTTTAGCAGGCGCCATTTAAGCATTCAGGGTAGGGACGTGAAAGAGATCGGTGGGTTACCTAACTGGATTCGAGTAGAATGTAGATGTGGTTGAAGCTGTGGTTGCGGTGGCGGCGGTTTGAGATGCCGGTAGGGGAAGGCGCGAGGGGCGATACACAGGGTGGGGATGTGGTTGGAGGAATAAATTCTGAATTGCACGCCTAATGGAAATTTTGCTGCAAAACTTGAAACTTTGGCGGGGGAAACACACAACACAGCCGAAGCGCGTAAAATACTCGTGTGCGAGAAAAAAAAAGTTGGCAGATCCCGTCTCCAAAAAATGTACACATGTACTTGATTTTTTTGGGTTAATGGTACGTCTGCTTTATTAGGAAACATCGCACAGGTAAATGACTCATGTGTCATTAACGCCAAAAACACAGATGGATATGACATAGAAACCGTGTGTTTTGTGATCTTCTAATGATTAACGCAAAAAAAACACGGGCACACATGCTAATCAACGCTCAAAGGCCTCGAAGGATGCTTTTACCGACACTGTACATTAATACTGCAAACTTAAAGTACTACTGGTAATTTGCTCTAATACTACAAACTTAAACTACTTCTCACATGCTACCATCGGGGCATGCTGGCCAGACGCTGGCGTTCTCCTTCTCAGCCTTGTAGATGGCAGCCCACCGTGCTTCGATCTCCGCCAAGCTCTCCTCACCATGGCGTGCGGCCTCTTTTTTCTTGTGGCGGCGGGACTCTCTTTTCTTGACTGCTTTCTGCCTTTTCCTCTCCTTCTATGTGGCTTTGGCCGCCTCTAGATCCACCACACATTCGGCCATGGCAGCCTCAAAGTCCACCCATGTAACTATCTGGCCACCGGCGGTGATGAACTCGGCGAAGCGAGATGCCATCGCTTCCTTACCATGTGTGCGGTCGCGGGCGGCGAGGAACGCGGCACGGCAGAATGCCATCGCTTCCTTACCAGTTACTGTGCACCGTGGTGCCATGGACGGCGCGTGGAGAGAGCTCTGGGCCGGAGGGGCCGGGCAGCCGTACAGTGCAGTGGTATTCAAGAGCTCAACGACAAACCACAACAGAAATTTGGCTTCCCTTACAATTTTGCCCGTTCATTATCGCACACGGTTCATCTCCGTCGCTTCCGGAAACAGTGCGCGCTGAGCCTATCGTGTGTTGCGTTATGATTGGCCGGAACCCCAGCCGCTCGGATCGCGTGTGTGCAACATAGGATGAGCCACGATCGAACGAAAATCCATGTCCCTCACATCACACCCATGCACATGTAGCTGGATTGGATTTATATGCGCTAAATGCCTAGAAAAAGCACATAATAGCCTAAATATGATAAATGAGCCTGGAAAAATGCCAAATTTGAACATGGTGATTTGCAGGGTGTTTGTTCCTCATAGAAAAAACTCTAGGACAAAGAACGAAGAAAATTTGGATTCCCCTTCAATCTTGGGGATTTCCCTCTCAAAAGCCTGGAACTTCCTCGATGATTGTTCGATTTATGAAGGGCGTGCATGACGACATAAGAAAAACCTTCTCAAATTTTTACCAGGGCATCGTGAGGTCATACCATGGCACCATGCCAGGCGTCATGTCTTTAAGCATTTATTTCATTTTTCTATAGTTGAAAACCCAACAAACAAACATTTGTGGTTGACTATTGCCACACATTTCATCGAAATATCTGCCCATTCCTTGTAGAAGTCATGAGAATTTACTAAACGGCATGAGCATGGTTTTCTAGGCCATTCTTGTGGACCCTTTCATGCACCGATTGTTTGAACTCGAATTATGCGCATTAATGCCTAGGAAATGCACATAATCCCCTAAATATGGCAAATGAACCCGGAAAAGTGCCAAATTGGAACACAGTGATTTGCAGGTTGTATGTTCATCATAGAAAAAAACTTGTGGACAAAGGACAAAGGAAATTTGGACCCCCCCTTCAATCTTGGTGATGTCCCCCTCGAAACCATGAAACTTCCTCGGTGATGGTTCGATTTACGAAAGGCGCGCATCACGACATAAGGAAAACATTCTCCAAGTTTTTACCAGGGTATGGTGAGGCCATACCCTGGCACCATGCAGGCATCATGTTTTCCAACCATGTGTTTCATTTTTTGTATAGTTGTTAACCCAGTAAACGACGCGTTTATGGTTGACTATTGCCACACATTTCCTTGAAATATCTGCCCATTCCTTGTAAAAGGCATGAGAATGTACTAAATAACACGAGCATGGTTTTCCAGACAGTTCTTGTGCACCTTTTCATGCACCGATTATTCGAATTTGAATTATGTCCATTTATGCCTAGAAAATGTACATAATCCCCTAAATATGGCAAAATAAGCCCGGGAAAATGTCAAACTTGAACACGTTGCATTTGAGGCGGCATGTTGATCGTTGGAAAAAACTGAATGACAAACTAGGATGGAAATTTGGGTTCCCCTTCAATCTTGGGGATTTCCCTCTCGAAAGCATGGAACTTCCTTGGTGATGGTTCGATCTATGAAGGGCGTGCATGACGACATAAGCCAAACCTTCTCAATTTTTTACCAGGGCATGGTGAGGTCATACCATGGCACCATGCCAGGCGTCATGTTTTTAAGCATTTATTTCATTTTTTCTATAGTTGAAAACCTAACAAACAAACATTTGTGGTTGACTATTGCCACACATTTCATCGAAATATCTGTCCATTCCTTGTAAACGGCATGAGAATTTACTAAATGGCATGAGCATGGTTTTCCAGGCCGTTCTTGTGGACCCTTTCATGCACCGATTGTTTGAACTTGAATTGTGTGCATTAGTGCCTAGGAAATGCACATAATCCCCTAAATATGGCAAATGAACCCGGAAAAGTGCCAAATTTGAAAACGGTGATTTGCAGGTTGTATGTTCATCATAGAAAAAAGTCGTGGACAAAGGACAAAGCAAATTTGGATCCCCCTTCAATCTTGGTGATTTCCCCCTCGAAACCATGAAACTTCCTCGGTGATGGTTCGTTTTATGAAAGGCGTGCATGACGACTTTTTTACCAGGGCACGGTGAAGATCATACCATTGTACCACACCAGGCGTCATGTTTTCCAAGCATGTATTTCATTTTTGTATAGTTGTTAACCCATTAAACGACAAGTTTATGGTTGACTATTGCCACATGTTTCTTTGAAATATCTGCCCATTCCTTGTAAAAGGCATGAGAATGTACTAAATAGCACGAGCATTTCCAGACTGTCCTTGTGGACCTTTTCATGCACCGATTGTTCGAATATGAATTATGTGCATAATTAATTCCTAGAAAATGCACATAATCCCCTAAATATGGTAAATAAGTTCGGAAAAATGTCAAATTCGAACACGTTGCATTTGAGGCAGTATGTTGTTCGTTGGAAAAAATTGAATGACAAACTAGGACGGAAATTTGGATTCCCCTTCAATCTTGGTGATTTCCCTCTCGAAAGCATTGAACTTCCTTGGTGATGGTTCGATTTATGAAGGGCGTGCCTGTAGACATAAATCAAACCTTCTCAGCTTTTAACCAGGGCAAGGTGAGGCCATTCCATGGCACCATGCCAGCCGTCATGTTTTTCAAGCACATATTTCATTGTTCTATAGTTGATAACCTAGTAAATGACGTGTTTGTGGTTGACTAGTGCCAAGCATTCCATTGAAATCTCTCCCCATTCCTTGTAAAAGGCTTGAGAAATTACTAAATACCACGAGTATGGTTTTTCGAGACCGTTCTTGTGCACCCTTTCATGCACTGATTGTCTAAATTTGAATTATGTGCATTAATGCCTACAAAATGCACATAATCCCCTAAATATTGTAAATGAACCTGGAAAAGTGTCAAATTTGAACAGGTGATTAGCAGGGTTTATGTTCATCGTAGAAAAAAAACTCATGGATGAAGGACAAAGGAAATTTGGATTCCCATTCAATCTCAGTTGTTTACTATCGCACACGATTCATCTCCGTCGCCTTTGCGAACCGTGTGTGTTCACTCACACATGCAAAAGGAAAAAAACCTCGCCCACTTCGTCCCCACTAACTTGCCGCGGACTCCTCCGCAACTCTGCACCCTAAGCTCGACGGTTGTTGGTGGTGGGCGTAGGTCACGCTCCAAACGGCACCGGATTTCGCCCCTACCGCTTTCCGCCACCTATCTGCACCGACATTCTAGACTCTGGTCAACTGGGTTTTTCTGCGGGATTGGGCTGGGGATTTTTGTCATGGAGAAGGTAATCAACTGAATTAGCGAAATATTCACTCATCTCTTATCGCAGTCCGCCCGTTGCTGTTAATCAACCGGTGGAAATCACTTTGGAATCATTTTTGTTCTAGCTGATTCGTGGGTGTTCATTCATGTGTCTACAATGTGAGCACAAATCAAGCAAGTGTGGTCGTGGCCAGTCGGAAACGAAGTTCTATCTCACCATTCTGGATGACTTTAGGGAGCGCTCAGTATGTTCAATTTCAGCCTACCACGGTCGGCATGGCCTAAATTTATGAACATATACCGTCTGTTGCTACATTATCTATATATTTGCATCAAATCTTTGTTACATTATTTATTTTTAATTCTATCTTTTTGTACTTTGCTTTCATCTATATATATGGATCTATTCTATCAGTTACTCCCATATTTGCATCTTGCTCTGTTATTTCAATATATCTAATTTATGATCTTAGTTTTCATTTCAAGCAGTACATCCCTTGATGTGCAAGAACAGGAGTAGAAGGAAATCTTGGGCTTTACTTTGCTAATGACTCCCAGGAGGTCATATTGACAACACAGCATGGATTTACAATGATGGTTAGTGTAAAACTTGATAAAGATGGTCACTCCTATTTTAATGCGGTCCTTTGGAGAAAAATGTCTAAGTGTTATGAACTGAAAGATGGCAATAAAATTCCAGTGTGTGCACCACAACCTGGTTTAATTAACATGGATGTTTACTTCCCCAACATCATCAGCCGATAAAGTCTGATCGAGGTTAGTGTCCTTTAAAATTTCTCCATGCTGTCACATTACTATTTAAGCGACCAATTGATCACTATTTAAGCAACCAATTGTGATATCATATTCTGACTCCGTTACTAGGCAGTAACAAATTCTATTTACCAATTTATGCACACTATATATTATTCTGCCATGTTCTGAATAAATAATACCTTTTCACCTTTTAAGCAGGATATGTTGGATGCATAGTGAACGATATGTATGTTACTAAGCGTACCAAATTTTGCTGGAAGGACTTGAAGCATGTCATAAACTTTGTTGATAATCTGACAGAGATAGCATAGCATATGAATGCTGGATTTTTGATGGGATTAATTAGACCTATGGTGCACACACTGAATAAGACCAATTGTGTGCACAAAATGCTGGTAAAAATTCTTATTTTAATGTTGATGCTTATAAACTATATATCTTCAACAATATGTTACAATTGTTTTTTATTCTACATGTCAACAGAAATTGCCCCCTATAGCAGTTCCTGGATCGATTTCCTGGCATGGTCGAATTACACTTGTGCCTGCTAATAACGCCGAAGTGATTTCAAGGTACTGCATTTCCCGCAGAAATGGAACCATTCAAATTAGCAAGTTCTCGCTTCTCCTGGCAATGCATCCATATTGGAAAATTGGAGACAGTGTTCTACTCATGCTCTACCGAGGCACAGGAGGGCTCTTCCTTTTCATTGATGAGATGCCGAGTCGTCGTGATCAAGCTGCTTCTAGTGGATAGTTGTGGTTGTTGGCCCTCAGACTCTTAAAATGTGCTACTTGTGACTATATATGTTAAGTATGTAGATATGGACCATATGGTTGTTGTCCCTTAGCCTCTTAAAATGTGATAGTTGTTACTATGTTAAGTATATAGATATGGATATGGTTGTCAAAACCGTGTTACGAAGATCCTCCTTTTGTCGAATAGTGTAACCACTATATATATGTTACTCAAATGATGTTACCCAGGTTCATAAATTTTCATGGAAAGTATTAGGATCGTACACAGTTCATTGAGTTTAAGCGTGTGCTCGATGTCCAAAAGGCATTTGCATATTAACTATCCATATTGCAAATTCACACACATGTTAACATAAGGAAACGTATGTGTAACATACTAATCATCGCACATGAGTACTCACAGACACATCGTGTGCGATACTCCGCCACCGCAAGCAACTAGTTTGCATTTTTCAAAGTTTTTTGTACACACAGAATCGCACACGAAGTAACTGTATTGACCATCCATGTTGTAATTTCTCATCACAAACAGTCCATCCGAGTCGGCTGTTTGCCACGTATCACACACATCTTGTTTACACGACTCGTTTGTGTTCTTTTGGCTCATCAGTTCATCCATGTGAACTGTATGCCGCATATCACACACATCTTGTTAAGTTGAATCGTTTCTGTTGTGTTCCCTAATCGAGAACAGTTCGTCCGAGTTAACCGTATGTCGTATATCGCACACACATTGATATGGCTGCCCGTTTCTGTTGTTCTACCTCATCGCAAACAGTTTGAATGGATTAACCATGTGTCCTGCATCGCACACACATTGTTATGGTTGCTCGTTTCTATTGTTCTACCTTATCGCAGACAGTTTGAATGGATTAACCGTGTGTCCTACATCGCACACGCAACTAAAATCTAAACCGTGTTTGATGGCTCCGCCATCGCAAATGTTTTGCACCTTTTTTGACGGGTTTTTTACAAAACCGTTTGCGACTATTGCATCGTACATAGTGTCGGCAAAGGGTCTCTGATCGTAGTGTCGCGTTAGCAGTATCCTGCAGTAGTGATATATCCATTAAAATATATTTGATCATGAATTATTATTGTTGAAAATTATCTCCATGACAAATGAGTTGGGAGGCGAAACATTAAACCGCTATATTTATCTATGTTCGATGGATGCTATTTGTTCTAAAAATATGCTTTGAGTACTAGCAATCATAGAAGACTAAATGCTAATTGAGTATGTGGAGCTCTTACATAGACTTTGCTGAAAATAAGATGCATTGAAATTGTTTGGTGACTAAGAACATATGTTGTTAAGTTCTAAGAGAATGCATTGTTTGAACCATAACCTGTGAATCAATTACTGCTTGATCATGATGAGTTCTGTGAGAAAGAGTTGATGTTTATGATGCTCGGAAAAGTGATTGAAACACTATATTAGCATTCGCCCTTCATAAATTATTTCTTTTATAATTTACCTACTCGAGGACGAGCAGGAATTAAGCTTGGGGATGCTGACACGTCTCCAACATATCTATAATTTATAAAGTATTCATACCATGTTTATAGCAATTTTATATGGTTTTGGTGCATGTTTATATGATTTGAATAAAACTAACCTAGATTGATGATGTTTTCAGTAGAACTACCATGGTGTTTTTTTGTGTGCAGAAATAAAAGTTCTCGAATTGGGCTGAAAATTTGTAGTGATTTTTTATGGACCAAAAGAGACCTCCTAAGTACCGGAGATGGCCATACGAAGTCCAGGGGAGCAATAAGCTCGGGGGCCGTGCCTCCCCCCAAGGCGTGCCTACTCAGCTTGTCGGTCCCGGCGCCCCTAACCTGAAACTGACGTAAAAAAATCCTATAAATATAGAAAACCCCAAAAATAAACCTAGAACATCCGCTCCGTCGTCACAAGCCTCTGTACCGAAGCAATCTCATCTGGAGGCCTTCTCTGGCACCCTACCGAAGGAGAAAATCATCACTGGAGGCCATCTTCATCATCTCGGTGGTCTCCATGATGAGGGGGAGTAGTTCACCCTTGGGGTTGAGGGTATGTACCAGTAGCTATGTGTTTGATCTCTCTCTCTCTCTCGTGTTCTTGATCCAACACAATCTTGTTGTAACCATGGGATTTTTTAATATAGTCGGATCATATGGTGTTTTTCCCTCTCTATCTTTGTTGTGATGAATAGAGTCTTGCTCTTTGAGGTTTCATTATGTTGCATTGAATGTAAGTTTTGAGATCACTTGATGTATGTATTGCATGTGGATACCCGTGGTGACAATAGGGTATTCTATTGAGTCACTTGATGTATGTTTTGGTAATCAAGTTGCGGATACTCATGGTGACATTGGGGTAATCTATGCACATAGGTCGATTCATGTTTTCGTCCTACTTTCTCTGAGAGAAACTTTGGAGTGATTCTTTGTCACACGTGAGGGATTGTTATATGGTTCAGTTATGTTAGCACTACTGAGAGATTGCACTAGTGAAGGTATGAACCCTAAGCCTTGTTTCTAAGTATTGCAATACCATTTGTGCTCCATTTTATCACTTGCTACCTTTCAATTTTTATATTTTCAGATTACAAAAACCTATATCTACTCTCCATTCTACACTTGTATCACCATCTCTTCGCCGAACTAGTGCACCTATACAATTTACCATTGTATTGGGTGTGTTGCGGACACAAGTTGCGTACTAGACATCAATTGCCTACTCTCACATTGGGACTTGGAGCAAACTTCGCAGGCACATCCAAACCCGTGGGAGAACTTTCTCTTGTTCTCCTACACGTAAAATACCTCATGTCCACAAAATGGCCACCATACCTACCTACATGGAATTTTCATAGCTATTCCGAGCATATCGCCATGCACTACCATCATTTTACATTACATGATTAGAGACATGTTTTCATTTGCCTTGCATGTCATAGTATGGCTAGTTTGATATTTTCATGGCTTGTCCATTTTTTTGATATATATGCTACGCCGGATCATTGCACATATTGGGTACACTGTCGGAGGCATTCATCATATAGAGTTTCTATCATGATTTCAGTTTTGAGTTATGATTACATTCAGTTGAAGTGAGTCATTGTATTGTGTATTGTTCATCAATATAAGGTGTTGCTGAAGGAAATATGCCCTAGAGGCAATAATAAAGTTGTTATTTTATAGTTCCTTATTTATGATAAAGATTTATTATTCATGCTAGAATTGTATTGATCGAAAACCTAAATACATGTGTGGATACATAAACAAATACTGTGTCCCTAGTGAGCCTCTACTAGACTAACTCGTTGATCAAAGATGGTTAAGGTTTCCTAGCCATAGATATGTGTTGTCATTTGATACCGGGATCACATCATTAGGAGAATGATGTGATGGACAAGAACCATTTGTTAGCTTAGCATAATGATCGTTCAGTTTATTGCTACTGCTTTCTTCATGTGAAATACATATTCCATCGACTATGAGATTATGCAACTCCCGGATACCGGAGGAATACCTTGTGTGCTATCAAACGTCACAAGTAACTAGGTGATCATAAATATGCTCTACAGGTATCTCCAAAGGTGTTTGTTGGGTTGGCATAGATTGACATTAGGATTTGTCACTCCGAGTATCGGAGAGGTATCTCTGGGCCCTCTCGGTAATACACATCATAAGCTTGCAAGCAAATGACTAAGGAGTTGGTCACCAGGTGATGTATTACAGAACGAGTAAAGAGACTTGTCAGTAACGATATTGAACTAGGTATGAAGATACCGATGATCGAATCTGGTGCAAGTAACATACCGATGGACAAAGGGAATTATGTATGTTGTCATAACGGTTCGACCGATAAAGATCTTCGTAGAATATGTAGGAGCCAATATGGGCATCCAGGTTCCGCTATTGGTTGTTGACCGGAGATTTGTCTCGGTCATGTCTACATAGTTCTCGAACCCGTAGAGTCCGCATGCTTAACATTCGATGTCGATTTGGTATTATATGAGTTATGTGCTTTGGTGACCGAATGTTGTCCGGAGTCCCTGAGATCATGGACATGACGAGGAGCTCCAGAATGGTCCGGAGGTAAAGATTGATATACATCATGATGCTATTTGATCTCCGGAATGGTTTCAGAATGCACCAGAAAGCGATCAGAATACCGGAAGGGGTTCCGGAGGCATCGGGAGAGTATTGGGTCTTATTGGGCCATGCAGAGGGAACACACCAGCCCACATGGGCTGGTGCGCCCCCTTCAGGCAGCCATGCCCAATTAGATGGAAAGGGGAGGCACCACCTCCACTTACCATATCTCCGGAAGGAAAAAAGGAAAGCGAAGGGACACCTCCCCCCTTTCCTTCTCCGTTGTGCATTATATGGAAGGGGCGGCGCACCACAAGGAAAACCCTAGGTTGGTTGCCGGCCCTATTGGAGGCGCCCTAGAGCTGCCTCTTCCCCTCCCACATCTATATATATGTGGGGAGGGGTTCCACACAAGATACGGCTTATTCCACGCCGTGTGTCGGCATCCCTCCGCCTCTAGTTTACTCTTCTGTTCTAGATCATCACAGTGCTTAGGCGAAGCCCTGTGGGATTGCTTCACCACCACCATCACCACGCCATTATTATCGAACTCATCTAGTACCTCGCCCCACTAGCTGGATCAAGATGGCGAGGACAACTCTGAGCTGAACATGTGCAGAACGCGGAGGTGCCGTGTGTTCGGTACTTGATCGGTTGGAGCGAGAAGTTCGACTACATCAACCGCATTGTTAAACACTTTCGCTTACAGTCTACGAGGGTACATAGACACACTCTTCCCCTCGTTGCTATGCATCTCCATGGATAGATCATTGCGTGTGCGTAGAATTTTTTTCTTTTCCATGCATCGTTTCCCAACAATGGCATCCGAGCCAGGTCTATGCGTAGATGATATGCACTAGTAGAACACAAAGAGTTCCGGGCAGTGATAGTGATACTGCTTACCACCAACGTCTTATTTTGATTTGGCGGTATTGTGGGATGAAGTGGCCCCGACCAACCTTAAATGTCCACACACATGAGACCGTTTCCACCGACTGACATGCAACTAGTTTTGCATAAAGGTGGCTGGCGGGTGTCTGTTCTCCTACTTTAGTTGAATCAAATTTGACTGCGGACGGTCCCTGAAGAAGGTTAAAACAGCACACTTGACGAAAATCGTTGTGGTTTTATCCGTAGGTAAGAACGGTTCTTGCTAGAAGCCCATAGCAGCCACGTAAAACTTGCAACAACAAAATAGAGGACGTTTAACTTGTTTTTGCGGGGCATGTTGTGATGTGATATGGTCAAGACATGATGTGATAAACATTATTGTATGAGATGATCATATTTTTTAAGTTATCGGCAATCGACAAGAGCCTTATGGTTGTCTCTTTATTGTATGAAATCCAACGCCATGTAATTGCTTTACTTTGCCACTATGCGTTAGCGATAGTTGTAGAAGCAATAGTTGGCATGACGACCTCGACCCAACGACGCTGCGATAGAGATCAAGGTGTCAAGCCGGTGATGATGGAGATCATGACAATGCTTTGGAGATGGAGATCAAAAGCACAAAATGATGATAGCCATATCATGTCACATATTTTTGATTGCATGTGATGTTTATCTTTTATGCATCTTATTTTGCTTAGAACGGCGGTAGCATTATAAGGTGATCCCTTTTGTCGGTGCAACAAACCCTGGGTCTGTTGCTCAGACTATGCACAGGCATGGGAACAAGATCAAGGCACTAACCCAAGTTAGAGTACAAGGAACCAAGAGCTTAGAAGGAACAACATGCAGATCAAGGGGACCAAGATCAAGCCAGAGGAGCAAGACACCCCGAGGAGAAAAGCCTCCCTTGCCGGGCAGGCGAGCTCGACAAGGACGGGGCCACTCCCGGAAGAAGACGTCCAAGGCGTCCTGGCAGGACTTGCTGGGACTCGCGGAGGCAGAACCACCTCACCCAACTACTCTGCCATGACCCACATCGTCAATTAGTGTGGTGTCAAGCCACAAAGTGACTAAGTGGCAGCCATTCACCACATGGCGGCCTCTTTCTACAGGAGATGCCTACAGATGACTCCCGTGCAAGCAATAAAAATTGCTCTCTAAATACGTATGATCTATTAGTGTGAAGAAAATAAGTTTTATACGAACATGTGATATGGAAGAAATAAAAGTGACGAACTGCATAATAAAGTTCTTTATCACAAGCAGCAATATAAAGTGACGTTCTTTTGCATTAAGATTTTGTGTATCCAACCATAAAAGCGCAGGACAACCTCTGCTTCCCTCTGCGAAGGGCCTATCTTTTACTTTTATCTTCTACCCTTATACAAGAGTCATGGTGATCTTCACCTTTCCTTTTTACACTTTTTCTTTTGGCAAGCGCTATGTGTTGGAGAGATCTAGATATATATCCACTCGGATGTAGGTTATCATAAAGTATTATTGTTGACATTACCCTTGAGGTAAAAGGTAGGGAGGTGAAACTTTAAGCCCCTAACTTTCTCTGTGTCCGTTGAAACTTTGTACCCATAAGTATCGCGTGAGTGTTAGCAACTGTGAAAGACTAAATGATAGTTGAGTATGTGGACTTGCTGAAAAGATCTTATATTGACTCTTTCTGATGTTATGATAAATTGAAATTGCTTCAATGACTGAGATCTTAGTTTGTTAATTTTCAATGAAGTTTCAGATTCACACTTTACCTTGTGAATGAATTGTTACTTTAGCATAAGAAATTATATGAGAATATATCTTGTTGTTCTAAAGATGATCATGATGCCCTTGTGTTCCTATTTTATATTATCGACACCTCTATCTCTAAACATGTGGACATATTTTTCGATTTCAGCCTTCGCTTGAGGACAAGCGAGGTGTAAGCTTGGGGGAGTTGATACGTCCATTTTGCATCATGCTTTTATATAGATATTTATTGCATTATGGGTTGTTATTAGACATTATATCACAATATTTATGCCTTTTCTCTCTTATTTTACAAGATTTACATGAAGAGGGAGAATGCCGGCAGCTGGAATTCTGGACTGGAAAAGGAGCAAATATTAGAGACCTATTCTGCACAACCCCAAAAGTCCTGTAACTTCACGGATAATTATTTTGGAATATATAAAAAATATTGGGCGAAGAAGGCACCAGAGGGGGCCACCTACCATCCACAAGGGTGGGGGCGCACCCTACCCCCTGGGCGCACCCCATGCCTTGTGGGCCACCTGGCAGGCCCCCAATGCCCATCTTCTGCTATATGATGTGTTTTGACCTGGAAAAAATCAAGAGGAAGCTTTCGGGATGAAGCGTCGCCGTCTCGAGGCGGAACTTGGGCAGATCCAATCTAGGGCTCTGGTGGAGCTGTTCTGCGGGGGAAACTTCCCTCCCAGAGAGGGAAATCGAAGCCATCGTCATCACCAACAATCCTCTCATCGAGAGGGGGTAAATCTCCATCAACATCTTCACCAGCACCATCTCCTCTCAAACCCTAGTTCATCTCTTGTATCTGATCTTTGTCTCAAAACCTCATATTGGTATGTGTGGGATGCTAGTAGTGTTGATTACTCCTTGTAGTTTATGCTAGTTGGTTTATTTGGTGGAAGATCATATGTTAAGATTGAGGGAGTCCTGGACTAAGGGGTCCTGGGCGTTCGGCCTGTTGTCCATGGGCCGGACAGATGGGCTGTGAAGACATGAAGGCCGAACACTGTACTTGTGTCCAAATTGGACTCTCCTTGGTGTGGAAGGCAAGCTTGGCGACCGACTTGAAGATTCCTTCTTATGTAACCGACTCTATGTAACCCTAGATCCCCCCCGGTGTCTATATAAACCGGAGGGGTTAGTCCGGAAAGGATATACTCATTACCATAGTCATATATGCTAGGATTCTAGGGTTTAGCCATTACGATCTCGTGGTAGATCAACTAAGAGTAACACTCATATTCATCAAGATCAATCAAGCGGGACGTAGGGTATTACCTCCATAGAGAGGGCACGAACCTGGGTAAACATCGTGTCCCCCGTCTCCTGTTACCATAGATCCTAGACGCACAGTTCGGGACCCCCTACCCGAGATTCGCCGGTTTTGACACCGACATTGGTGCTTTCATTAAGAGTTCCACTATGCCGTCAATGAAAGGTTTGATGGCCCCTTCAATCGTCCAAGGAGAAACTTTCCTCCCTGGCCAGATCTTCTTGTTCAGCCGCTTTGTATTGCGGGCTAACTCACTTGGTCACCTGGAGCAGATCGATAGCTACGCCCCCGGTCACCTGGTCAGATTTGGGAGCCTGAACTATGCCACGGATATCCGTGGAGACTTGATCTTCAATGGATTTGGGACGCGGCGATCGATCCCCTTCACTTTGATGAATGTGACCTAAATCTGTCATCGGACTAGATTCAGGAGATGGCTCCTGTCGCTGCGATGGCCTTAGAACCAGAGCAGATCGTGCCATTCAAGGCCATAGAGTCCGTGGCGCTGGAGCCGCACGCAGACTCGACACCCTGCAATATTCGCGCCAACGGAACTCCAGACTCATCTCCGGCTATAATTTCCGGACCATGTACGCTTGCGGACACCGAGCTAGATCGGTTGTTGATCTTTGAATTTAGCGCCACACATGTTTTTCAGCACTCACCTTTGGGCGATGTGCTAAACTCTTGAAAGAATTTGTCCTTGGAGGACTCACAGCCGAAATTTTGCTTCCCAACTGCCATCCACTTCATAGCCACTGTCGATGACTTAACCAACGTGCTTGATTACGGCTGCGAGGACATCGACGATATGGACGACGATGCCGACATGGAGCAAGGCCAAGACCCGCCATTTACTGGGCGTTGGACAGCCACCTCTTCGTATGATGTATACATGGTCGACACACCTAAAAAAGCTAGCGATGATGAAAAAGGAGATCCAGTTGTGAATAAACCTCCTGAGACACAGTCCAAGCGCCGGCGCCCTAAACGCCGCTCTAAGCCTCGTCGCTCAAAAGATGGCAACACTAGCACCGGAGAAAATAGTACTCCGGGCGACACCGAAAACAATGAAGACCCTGTCGAGGCTACATCCGAATAAGAGGAACAAGACAACGGGCAAGATAACCCTGATAAACAGGCCATGCCCAATGACCCAGATGATGATAGTTATCGTCCGGTCTCCGAGGATGATGAGTGCCTCGACAATGAGGACTTCATCATGCCTGAGGCACTCCTCGAGCAGGACCGCTTCAAGCGCCAGCTAATAGCCACTACAAGAAGCCTGAAGAAGAAGAAGAAGCATCAGCTCCAAGTTGATCAAGACATGCTCATTGACAGGTGGACTGATGTCCTGGCAGCCGAAGAATACAGCCTCGAGCACCCAGCCAAGAGTTTCCCAAGGCGCAAACTGCTATCTCAGTTTGATGAGGAAGCATCAGATCCCATACCTCCCTCATGCAATGCGGACCGACCACCATGTGGTTGGGATAGTGCGGTGGACCGACCACCCTGCGGTCGGGATAAATCGGCAACTCAGGCCGAACAACAGCCCGCCCCACCGCCTCCCAAAAACAGGGACAGAACAACTCGGGACCATACATACGACCTTCGGCAGGATCTGGACAGTAGAGCAGGACACACCAGATCAATCTACGGATCACGAGGACGCTTCCCGACTCGGGATGTCGGCTACCTATTCGAACGTGACAAACCTAGTCACACCCGGGCCGATAACCGTAGACGGACTTCATCGGAGGTGTGCCGTGACGCGACCTGATATAGAGGCGCTGCACACCCTCTCTGATTCACAGATGAGGTGCTGGATCACGAATTCCCCGAGCGGTTCAAGCCCATCAATATTGAATCATACGACGGAACAACCGACCCCGCAGTATGGATTGAGGACTTTATTTTCCACATCCACATGGCCCATGGAGACGACCTCCACGCCATCAAATACCTCCCACTAAAACTCAAAGGGCCAGCTCGACACTGGCTAAACAGCCTGCCCGAGAATTCCATCGGCAGCTGGGAGGACTTGGAAGAGGCCTTTCTTGACAACTTCCAAGGTACATATGTCTGGCCACCCAATGCCGATGACTTAAGCCACATAGTTCAACAACCTGGAGAATTAGCCAGAAAATTTTGGACAAGGTTCCTAACCAAAAAGATCCAGATCGTTGATTGTCCGGATGCCGAAGCCCTAGCGGCCTTTAAACACATCATAGGTGAAGAATGGCTAGCACGCCACCTTGGCCAAGAAAAGCCGAATTCCATGGCAGCCCTTACGGCACTCATGACCCGCTTTTGCGCGGGTGAGGACAGCTGGCTGGCTCGTAGTAAAAACACAGCCAGCGAGACCAGCCCCTCTGAGGCTAAGAACAGCTCCGGTAAGCTCCGGCGCAATAGACACAAACGCTGAAGCAATGGCGATAACACCAATGACACTACAGTTCATGCCGGATTCAGCGGCTCCAAGTCCGGCCAGCGAAAGAAGCCCTATAAAAGGAACGGCGGAGGACCTTCCAGCTTGGACCGCATACTCGATCATCCGTGCCAGATACATGGCACCCCAGACAAACCGGCCAACCATACTAACAGTGATTGCCTAGTCTTTAAGCAAGCCAGCAAGGTAAATAGCGGAAACAAGGAAGAGGAAACACAGAGCGAGGACGATGACGAGGAGCCCCGACAGCCGAACACTGGGGGGCAAAAGAAAATTCCCGCCTCAAGTCAAAACGGTGAACATGATATATGCTACACATGTCCCCAAAAGGGAGCGCAAGAGCGCACTCAGGGACGTTTATGCGGTAGAGCCAGTCGCCCCAAAATTCAACCCATGGTCGTCATTCCCGATCACCTTTGATCGTCGTGATCATCCAACTAGCATCTGTCACGGTGGTTCAGCCGCATTGGTACTCGACCCAATCATCGATGGATTTCACATGACACGAGTCCTAATGGACGGTGGTAGCAGCCTCAACCTGCTCTATCAGGATATAGTACGCAAAATGGGCATTAATCCCTCACGAATCAAGCCCATGATAACTACCTTTAAAGGAGTTATACCAGGTGTATAGGCCCGTTGTCCGGGCTCAATCACGCTGGAGGTGGTCTTCGGTTCCCCGGATAACTTCTGAAGCGAAGAGTTAATCTTTGATATCGTCCCCTTCCGCAGCGGCTACCACACACTGCTTGGACGAACCGCGCTTGCTAGATTCAACGCGATGCCACATTATGCTTATCTCAAGCTCAAGATGCCCGGTCCATGCGGCGTCATTACAGTAAATGGAAACACGGAACGTGCCCTCCGTACAGAGGAGCATACCGCAACCCTAGCAGCAGAAGTACAGAGTGGCCTTCTCAAGCGGCACCACAATCTGGCCACCGAGCCCTTGGGCATCGTTAATAAGGTCCGGACTGAACTGCAACAGGGCAGCTCGGTTCATCAAGAGCTGACCTAGTAAATTCGGCCTCCGCCCCAGCCCCGATGAGGAAATGGCATCCGTACCGCGCATACATGTAACATCCCAAATTTTCAATTTGGAATGTTATACATTAGGTCATCACTGCATATCATATTTTATTTGCTTTTGGCCTGATCCAGAAATTCTACGCAACTCAAGGACCCATGGAGAGAGTTGGGGATTTCGTTATTTTCATATTTGGGTTTTTCTCAAATTTTGAAAATAGGATCATTGATTTAATTTATTTTATTTTCAATTTTCCTATAATAAAAATATGAGAGAGGGAATAAAATGACTTTCCCAAAATAAAGAAATATTGAAGGTTTAATAAAAAATCAAGTAAGATTTTATTTCGTTTTTTTTCTCGCTATTTTATTTGAATTTAGGAAAAATTGCACGTTTTCAAAACTGCATTTTAGGGCCAAGAAAATGTTCATATCGTTCTAAATATTTTATTTAGACGGTGAAACTTTGTTTTGGCATTTTTAGATTTTTATTTATTTTTCTAGAATTTATTTTCTGTTCGGCAGAATTATTTAAAAAAATGCGCGAGAGCCTGACTGGGCCAAGGCCCAGCAGAGCCAGGCCGGCCTCGCCAGCGCCACCGCCAGCCCCGCCGTGTCGTCGTCGGACTCGGGGAGTCCGACCCCGAGCCGCCTCTGCCGTTGCCCCTTCCCCAAGCCGGCCGAGCCCCCCCTCCTATAAATACGCCGCCACCCCACCGCCCTCACCCCGTCCCAGCCCCGCCGAGCCGCCGCCGCCTACCGCCGCCGCTAGGAGCCGCCGCCGTCGCCTCCCGCCACAGCCCCGCCACCCCGCGCCGTCCCGTCGCCCCGCCGGAGCCAAGCCGGAGGTATAGCCGCCGCCGCCGCTGTGGTCTGGTTTTAAAAAAAACTGATCCAGTTTTTTAGAAACCATAGTTTCGTTTTTTAATAAATCGGTTTTTCTGGTTTATTTGTTTAGCGAGCGTTCGCTCGTTCATTCGTTTTAACGGACGCGTTCACCGTTTAGTTTCAGATAACGAACGTTCGTTCATTAATCTATTCGTCAGTTTTTCTTTTTCTCGGATTTTTCCGCGATTATTTCTGATCGCGATTTATGATCTGATTCTCGTTTTAGTTTATCTTTTCGCTCGTTTATCAGAATCAGCCGATTCAAGCGCCTGGAGTTTCATCTCGAAACCCTCTTTCTGTTTAACCAACTCAAACAAGTTTTTGCATTTGTAAAATTTGACTTAGATCCAGATTAGTAAACAAAGTTTGTTTCTTTTGCTATTGACTTTCGTTGCTTCATTCAATTTGATTCTTTTTGCAAACCAGAGTTCTTAAGTTGAACTTTCTGGTTAGATTTCTTATTTGAGTTTTACCCGTGCATTAGATGAGTACTTATTGTATGCTTGTTTGTTTGCGATAGAGTACCCGGAGTGCGTCGCTTGCTATTTTGAATCTCTAGGTTTCGCGGATCATCGGCAAGGCAAGTAACACTTTGATCATCCCTCTTTACTACCCAGTTTTTATTGCATTGGATCAATCCTCAAACAATTGCATGATTAGGATCTGATTAATATGTGGGTTTTGGGAAGTAGATGAGGTAGTACCTATTACCTGTTTTATTATCAAACCCTTGGGAGTTACTTCTATGTTTGCTTATTATGCCATGCTATGCTAGTAGACGTGGATTGGGTGAGTGTATCCATGACAGATGTGAGATTGATAAATTAATGGATTATTTAAGGTGGAAACTTAAACACACATCTGGGTGGATTGAGAAACCTGGGTATTCCAACGATTGCCTATTTTTCTTTATGGACCGTCACCCAGGCTCAAAGGGATCATGAGATTATTCATACTAGAAACTTCCGTGTGCAGTCACAAGCTACTATGGGCTCTAGCATAGTTGACTAAGTCGTGCGAACTCTTACAGTGGTAGACTAGCAGATGTAGGGGATGTAGGTTGGTACTGTCTACCCGATCGTAAGGTGCTAGCGCTTCTGAAAGACTATGTCTCGGTCATCCGTTTCTCAAACATCATGTAGTGCGAGAATCCCAACGGAGGAGATCGAGTCTTGTGGGGAAAAGTGCGCAAACCTCTCTGGAGTGTATAAACTAATCATGGTTAGCCATGTCCCTGGTTATGGACATCGTGAGTATCTAGTACTTGGATTATCATGTGAATCCCACCATGTTACTTTAATTAATATTATTGGGTTTTAATGATTATACTTAATTGGGATTGAGAGGATGTCTATCTTCTCAATGTTTAACGACCACCATGATAGCTAAATAAAATTTATTCCTTTGTCGTAGGGAAAATTTGGCTTTATGCAAAAACTGTAACCATAGAGCTTTCCACTAGCCATATATGCATGTAGTATAGCTTTATTCTTTCAATACTCTCTATGTGTTACATTGCCAACATATTCCATGTGCTGACCCGTTTTCGGGCTGCAATGTTCATGTTGCAGACTTTTCAGACGACGAGTAAGGTGCCTTTAGGTCGTGGTTCTATACTCACTGATGCAGCTGGAGTTGATGGACTCACTTATCTTCCAAGCCTTCCGCTGTTATCATTATTAGATGGCCTTAAGCCATATTTATTGTAATAAGTTCTCTTTTGAGACATTCGATGTAATAAGTGTGTGATTGCTACTCTGTTATAAATCCTTCAAGTACTGTGTGTGTCAGCATTACTGATCCAGGGATGACACTAAAGCACAGAGATCGGACTGTTTGAGGTCTGGTCGCTACAAGATGGTATCAGAGGACACGCTGACTGTAGGACACGACCACTAAGCTAAAAGCCCTAGATCACTACTCACTCTTCTCATTTCTGACTCCTCATCTTTTCTACTCTTTTAGGATGGCGGATGCAAGGAACAAGTTCATGCAACCGGATGAAGATACACCCTTTGGACGTCACTTGAAGGAAGACACTAGATACCTGAACATCGGAGTACCAAGCTTCACCAGGACCTACAACGCCACTTTACCTGAAGAGGAACGCTGGATGATTCAATTTCAAGTTCCAGGAAGGACGTTCATGCCCGTCACTGAGCCCATAGAGTTTTCCTTTGATGCACCAACCTGAAGTCTAGGAAAGAGCATGGCGGCCCACATCACTATGGGGCGCATTGGAGAAGTTTACCACAAGGATCTCAAGGATATTATCTACCAGATTTTGGGCGCCGAGATGAGCAATGGGAGATGATCAGCACTAGGAATGATAGATCAATTGCAGCTTTCATCCAGGAGTTAAACCAGCACATTCGACGCCAGGAGAACCAGATGTGTGCAGACCTGAAAGACCTGAAGAAAGCCATGACCAAGATCACAGAGCTGGAAGAAGAACTCAAGTCTACATGCGATGGATATGAGGAGGAAATAGCAACACTAGTAGAGAAAAATGATGATCTGAAGAAGAAGCTAAAAGTGTTCATGGGATTTCCGCAACTGGAGGAGAAGACGAATATTGCACTTGTCCAGAGAACTACATCATCATCGACGACACCGACTCGGACCCAGACGATAGCGATGATGACTATGTTGATGAAGCTGGAGCAGATATCATGGAGTCCTCATCGGAGCAGTTTTTCTAGTCGACCACCATAACAGTAGTAGTATTCCCCCATGTATCTAGTATAGCCCGAGCACTTTTGTAACGATAGATAGACCGTTGTATGCCCTTGTTTGATTGAATGGAGTGATTTTGTTTGCATTTGCCTCATGTGCATATGGGTAGTGTTTTCCCTCTAGACCTCATTCTGTGGCGACCCGACCCAAATGGATCAAGTGCTCTGTGCTCAGGTGTCATCCCTGGATCAGTAATGCTGACACCACACAGTACATCGAAGGATTTATAGCAGAGTGGCAATCACACACTTATTACATCGTTGTCTCAAAGAGAACTTATTACAATAAATATGGCTTAAGGCCATCTAATAACGATAACAGCGGAAGACTCGGAAGATAAATGGGTCCATCAACTCCAACGGCATCACTGAGTATAGAACCACGACCTAAAAGCACCTTACTCGTCGTCTGAAAAGTCTGCAACATGAGAAGTTGCAGCCCGAAAACGGGCCAGCACATGGAATATGCTGGCAAAGTAACACATAGAGAGTAATGGAATGGAACAGCTATACTATATGCATATATGGCTGGTGGAAAGCTCTATGGTTACAGTTTTGCGTAAAGCCAGTTTTTCCCTACTGCAAAGGAATAAATTTATTTAACTACAATGGTAGTTGTTAAACATCGAGAATGGTTGACAGCATTCCGATCCCAATTAAGTGAACAGTTAAAACCCAACAACATTAATTAGAAGTAACATGTTGAGCTTCACATGATATTCAAGTACTAGATAATCAAGTTGTCCATAACCGGGGACACGGCTAATCATGATTAGTTTGTACACTCTGCAGAGGTTTGCGCACTTTTCCCCACATGACTCGATCGCCTCCGTCTGTTTTCTCGCACTACATGGTGTTTGAGAAACGGATGACCGAGACATAGTCTTTCAGAAGCACTAGCACCTTACATGTGGGGTAGACCATACCACCTACAACCCCTACATCTGCTAGTCCACCCCGTAAGAGTTCGCACAACTTAGTCAACTATGCCAGAGCCCATAGTAGCATGTGGCTGCACACGGAAGTTTCTAGCACGAATGATATTATGATCCCTTTGAGCCTGGGTGGCGGTCCAAAATAAAACAGGCAAGTCCTGATAGACATCAGGTGCCTCAATCCACCCAGATGTGTGTTTAAGTTGCCACCTTAGATAAACAGTTAAAATTATCAACTCACATCTGTCATGGATATCACTCACCCAATCCACATCTACTAGCATATCATGGCATAATAAGCTAACATAGAAGTAACTCCCAAAGGTTTCATAATAATACAGGTGATAGGTACTACCTCATCTACTTCCCATCCCACAGTTTAATTAAATCCTAATCATGCAATGTGAGAGGATTGATGTAATGCAATAAAACATGGGTTGTAAGAAAAGGTATAATCAAAGTGTTACTTGCCTTGCTGATGATCCGCGAGACCTAGGGTTTCGAAGTAACAAGCGGCGCAATCCGGGTGATCTATCGCAGACAAACAACAAGCATACAATAAGTACTCATCTAATGCACAGGTAAAACTCGAACAGGAGAACGAACCAGGAAGTTCAACTTAAGAACTTCGGTTGCAAAGAAAGAACGAACCGAACAAAGAAACGGAGAACAAACGGCGGAAGAAAACAACTCGGTTCTAGCAAGTTGAAACTAGGTCAAATTTTACCAGGGCAAAAACTTGTTTAAGTTGATTAGACGGAACGGTGGTTTCGAAACGAAACTCCAGGCGCTTGAATCACCTGATTCCGATAAACGAGCGAGAAGAAAGACTAGAACGAAGATCGGATCTGAGATCACAATCGCGGAATAAATCCGACGAAAAGAAAAGAAGAACGATTAAACGAACGGGCGTCGTTAACCGGGGAATAATCAGTGATCACGTTCGTTGAGACGAACGGTCCGATAGGAGAACGAAAACCGATCTAGAGTTTTCGGAAAAGAAAACTGAAACAAAGAACGAAAGAAAACCGGAACGGTTAAGAAAGAACCGAAACGGTTTAGAAGAAAAACTGAACCGAGGGGAGAAAAAGAGACGCGGCGTGGGACAACCTCGGCGAGGCTCCGGCGAACGGCGGCGACGGCGGCTATAGGGCGGCGGCGGTGGCTATAGGGCGGCGGCGGCGGGTGAGGGGCGCGGGGTGGGGCGCGGCTATAGAGGAGAGGGGCTTGGGATTGATGTGAGGAGAGGGGGGGTTTGGGGTGTATTTATATAGGTGGGGGGATTACTTGGGGTAGGGAGCAAGCAAAAGAGGGAAAACAAAACAAGGAAAGGGGGGGCTAACCGGCCTAGAGTCCCTCTGGGACTCGGCCTAGAGCGAGGGAGGCGGCGGCCTGGCGCGCGCGCTGGCTGGGGAGGCGGCCGGCTGGCTGGGCCTTTGGCCCGGCTGCCCTTGGTCCTTTTTTTTAACTGGATTCGCGCGCAGAAAACAAAAGAAAACTAAACTAAACGAACTCCAAAATTACTAAAGTAAATTTTTCCCGACTCCTAAAAATGAGCCGAACAAAATGAACTTTACTCCGGACCTAGAATGCAATTTTTTGAAAACGCGCATTTTTCCTTATCCAAATAAAAGCAAATGAAACTCCGGCAAAACCAAAATTTGATTTATTCATTAAATCTTCATTTTTCCTAAATTTGGGAAAGTCATATTATTCCCTCTCTTATATTTTTGATATTGGAAAAATAATTGAAGATGAAATAAATAAATCAAATGATCCTCTTTTCCAAAATTTGAGAGAACTCTCAAATATGAAAATAACGAAATCTCCAACTCTCTCCGAGGGTCCTTGAGTTGCGTGAAATTTCTAGGATCGACCAAAATGCAAGAAAATATGCTATGCATGATGATCTAGTGTATAACATTCCAAATTGAAAATTTGGGATGTTACAAACCTACCCCCCTTAAGATGAATCTCACCCACGAGATTCGGGTTGGCTAGAAAATAGGTGAGGGTGGTCCTTGAGCAAATCGTCTTCTCTTTCCCAGGTGGCTTCATCCTCTGAGTGGTGGTTCCACTGAACTTTGCAAAACTTGATAACCTTGCTGCGGGTAACTCTGTTGGCATAATCGAGAATCTTGACTCGCTTCTCCTCATATGTTAAGTCATCCTCCAACTGAATCGCTTCAAGCGGTACTGTATCTCTTAGCGGTACCTCTGACATCTTGGCATGACATTTCTTCAGCTGAGAAACATGGAATACATCATGAACTCCTGACAGTCCCTCTGGTAATTCCAACTTATAAGCGACTTCTCCCATACGTTGCAAGATCTTATACGGTCCAACAAAACAACACGGTGCTAACTTTCCCTTAACTCCAAAGCGCTTAACTCCTCGAAGTGGGGATACTCGGAGATAAACTCTGTCTCCGGTTTCGTAGACTGTCTCCTTGAGTTTAGAATCTGCGTAGCTCTTCTGCCTGGACTGGGCTACCTTGAGCCTCTCACGAATCAACTTAACTTTCCGTTCAGACTCCTTAATCAAATCTGGTCCAAAGAATTGACGGTCTCCAACTTCGTCCCATGACAACGGTGTCCTGCACCTCCTTCCGTATAAGGCTTCGAAAGGTGCCATCTTCAAACTGGTTTGGTAACTGTTGTTTTAAGAAAACTCCGCATACGGCAAGTTATCGTCCCAACTAGATCCATAATCTAGTGCACAAGCTCTCAGCATATCTTCCAAAATTTGATTGACTCTCTCGGTCTGTCCATCCGTCTGTGGGTGAAAAGCTGTGCTCAACTCCAGTCTGGTTCCTAAAGTTTCATGCAACTGATTCCAAAACTTTGAAGTAAATTGGGTTGCTCTATCTGATACGATACTCCTAGGAACTCCATGCAAACAAATGATCCTAGTCATGTATATCTTTGCCAACTTAGCACTGGTGTAAGTGGTCTTAACTGGAATAAAATGTGCTACCTTTGTCAAACGATCAACTACTACCCATATCGAGTCATAGCCTGCTTTCGTTCGGGGTAGTCCTGTGATAAAATCCATGCCTATCTTATCCCACTTCCATTCGGGTATCGGCAATGGTTGTAACAATCCTGCTGGCTTCTGATGCTCTGCCTTTACTCTCTGACATACGTCACAAACTGCTACATATGCTGCAATATCCTTCTTCATTCCGGCCCACCAGAATGTTTCCTTCAAATCCAAATACATCTTGGTATCCCTGGGTGAATCGAATATGGTGAATCGTGTGCCTCTTGCAAAATCAACTTCCTGATCTCCGGGTCATTTGGCACATAAACACGGTCCTCAAACCATAGGGTATCGTGCTCATCCTCACGAAATCCCTTTGCTTTTTCTTCGCTCAATTTCTCTTTTATAGCAGCAATCTCCTTGTCAGATTTCTGAGCTTCTCTGATTTTATCCATCAATGTTGACTGAATCTCCAATGCTGCTACATAGCCTCTCGGAACTATTTCCAAACATAGCTCACGAAGGTTTTCTGCTAACTCCTTGGGTATTTTCCCCGTCACTAGGGTGTTGACATGGCTCTTACGGCTCAATGCGTCAGCTACTACATTAGCTTTTCCGGGATGGTAATGCAATCTCATGTCATAATCCTTGATGAGCTCCAACCATCTCCTTTGTCTGAGGTTCAACTCCTTCTGCATGAAAATGTACTTCAAACACTTATGATCCGTGTACACCTCACAATGATTTCCAATGAGGAAATGTCTCCACGCTTTCAATGCATGCACTACGGCTGCTAACTCCAAATCATGCGTGGCATAATTCAACTCATGAGGCTTCAGTTGTCGTGAAGCATAGGAAACAACTCTCCCTTCCTGCATAAGCACTGCTCCAAGTCCTCGACGTGAAGCGTCGCAATACACCTCATAATCCTTGGTCTGATCTGGCAAAATCAATACCGGTGAGGTAACCAAGCGTTTCTTCAATTCCTGGAAACTAGCCTCACATTCCTCAGTCCAATTGAACTTAGTATCCTTCTTCAACAATTCAGTCATAGGCTTTGCAATCTTTGAAAAGTTCTCAATGAACCTCCGGTAGTATCCTGCGAGTCCAAGAAAACTCCGGATCTCTCCAACTGTCGTTGGCGATTCCCATTCGGTTACGGTCTCAACCTTAGTGGGGTCAACTGCTATACCTTCTACGGATATAACATGTCCGAGGAATCCAACTTCCTTCAACCAAAATTCACATTTGCTGAATTTGGCATATAACTGATGTTCCCTTAGTTTCTCCAAAACCAAACGCAAATGTTCCTTATGCTCCTCTTCATTCTTTGAATAAACCAGGATGTCATCAATGAACACTACGACGAACTTATCCAAAAACTCCATAAACACTTTGTTCATCAGGTTCATAAAATAGGCAGGTGCGTTAGTCAATCCAAATGACATAACGGTATACTCATATAGTCCATATCTGGTGGTGAACGCTGTCTTAGGTATGTCCTGCTCTCGAATCTTCAATTGATGGTACCCTGATCGCAAATCGATCTTGGAAAACACTTTAGCTCCTTGCAATAGATCAAACAGATTGTTGATCATTGGCAGTGGGTACTTATTTTTGATGGTTACTTCATTCAATCCCCGATAATCTACAACCATCCTTAATGATCCATCCTTCTTTTCCACTAGATGTACGGGTGATCCCCAAGGCGAAGAACTTGGGAGAATGTAACCTTTATCCAATAACTCCTTAATCTGATTCTTAATTTCCACCAAATCCTTTGCTGGCATCCGGTACGGTCGCTTCGATATTGGGCCTGTACCTGGCAATAACTCAATCAAAAACTCAATGTCTCTATCCGGTGGCATGCCTGGCAATTCCTCAGGAAATACATCAGGGAAATCCTTCACCACTGGTACTTCCTCTTGCGCAACTCCTGTTAGGCAGTTTACTTGTGTCCTGTTTGGCACATGCCGGGATACATACTTGATCCTTCTTCCTTCTGGTGTGGTAAGCAAAATTGTGTTACTGGCGCAATCGATGTTTCCTCCATACATCGACAACCAATCCATGCCTAATGGCACATCCAATCCTTGAGATTCCAATACTATTAGGTCTGAGGGAAACACATAGTTACCAATCCTTAATGGTAACCGATCACACCATCGTCTAGCCATAAACTCCGCTCCTGGTGAGCTTACTAACATGGGTGTCCTAAGGGCTTGGGTTGGCAAGTTATATTTATCCACAAATCCCCTTGATATGTATGAATGCGATGCACCAGTATCAAAAAGAACGAGTGCGGTAAATGACTTAACCAGAAACTTACCGATTACTGCATCAGGCTGATCTTCAACCTCCTCCACATTAATGTGGTTCACCTGTCCCCTATTGAAAGGGTTCGGCTTCTTCCCAGAGCTTCCATTGCCATTTCCATTCTGGCCTTCGGGGCATTCATTGGCATAATGTCCGGTCTTGGAACACTTGAAACAGGTGACTTGACTCAGGTCTCTCTTGGTTGGGGTCGATGGGATGGTACGGTTCTGGCCGTTGCTTCCTCCATTACCATTCTTGTGGCCATTATGGTTGTGCGAGCTACCTCCTCCAAGGGTATGCTGAAACTGAAATCCCGGTTTTGGGGTAAAACGGGGCTTCTGCTGGGCTCCAGAGTTATACTTCCCCTGTCCATACTTCCTTTTACGGTTCTCAATCTGCTGTTGCTTCCCTTCAATCATGATGGCACGATCTACCAACTCCTGGTAGTTGTTGAAACTATCTACCATCAACTTCATGCTTAGTTCATCATTCAGTCCTTCCAGAAACTTCTCCTGCTTAGCTGCATCCGTAGCAACGTCATCTGGGGCATAACGTGCTAACTTGCTGAAATCGTCAACGTACTGGCCAACTGTCCTTCCTCCTTGGCGTAAGTTGCGAAACTCACGCTTCTTCAGGGCCATAGCTCCTACTGAAACATGGGCAGTGCGGAAAGCTTGCTGAAACTGATCCCATGTGACAGTGTCAACTGGGTAAGTGGCTGTGAAATTCTCCCACCATGCTGCCGCGGGTCCGTCAAGCTGGTGAGCGGCAAACTTCACTTTCTCACCATCCGTGCATCCTGCAGTGGTCAACTCCCTTTCTATCTTGCGGAGCCAATCGTCTGCTACTATCGGCTCGGTGCTACTGGAAAACACCGGCGGATTCAGCCTAAGGAAACGGGCTAAGTGGTCAACAGGTGGTGGTGGTGGTGGTGGGTTGTTGTTGTTGTTCTGTTGGTTCTGGACTAACATCTGCATCAATTGATTCTGCTGCTGGATCAACTGAGTGAGTTCCGGTGGGAATCCATTGTCACGTCTCGGAGGCATCTGAGGGTTTAGAAAAGACGAGAATTAAGAATAGAGTGAGGTCTAAAGGGAAAACACTACCCCAATGCACATGAGCAAATGCACACAAAATCACTTCATTCAATCAAACAAGGGCTTACAATCGGTCTAAAACTATCGCAAAAGTGCTCGAACTATAATTTTTACAGGGGGAAATGCTACTACTATCTGGTGGTCATCTAGAAATTTGAACCGGTGGAAGACTCCATGATATCTGCTCCAGCTTCGTCTTCAAAGTTGGGTTCACTTGGATCCGAATCGGTGTCGTCGATGATGATGTAGTTGTCCGGACATGCGACGTACATGTCTTCCTTCCTTGATGCTAACTTCCTCTTGAGTTCTTCAATCTCCTGCTTAAGATCGCCAGTGTGTCTTGCTAGAGCTACGATCTCGTCCATATAGTCCTTGCGTGTAGACTTCAGTTCTCCTTCTAGCTCGATGATCCTTGCCTTTGCATTCTTCAACTCTATCATATCATTGCACATCTGGTTCTCGTGGCGTCGAATGTGCTGGTGTAACTCCTGGATGTAAGATGCAATGGATCTATCCTTCTTGGTGCTGATTAACTCCCATTGTTCATCTCGGCGTCCGCAAATCTGGTAGATAGTGTCCTTGAGGTCTTCTTGGTAAACTTCTCCAATGCGTCCTATGGTGATATGAGCTGCCATGCTCCTTCCCAGACTCCAGGTTGGTGCATTGAAAACACTATCTACGGGCTTCGCGATTGGTGCAAATGTCCTTCCCAGAACATGAGTTTGAATCTTCCAGCGCTCCTCTTCAGGCAGAGTGGCATTGAAGGTTCCCGTGAAGCTTGGTAATCCAATGTTCAGGTACTTGGTGATTTCCTTCAGGTGAAATCCAAATGGTGTGCCTTCATCCGGTTGGGCGTACTTAATCTTCGCGTTCGTCATCCTAAAAGAGTAGAAAAGATGAGGAGTTAGAAAATGAGAAGAGAATGGTGATCTATGGCTTTAACTTAGTGGTCGTGTCCTACAGTCAGCGTGTGCTCTGACACCATCTCTGTGGCGACCCGACCCGAATGGATCAAGTGCTCTGTGCTCAGGTGTCATCCCTGGATCAGTAATGCTGACACCACACAGTACATCGAAGGATTTATAGCAGAGTGGCAATCACACACTTATTACATCGTTGTCAAAAAGAGAACTTATTACAATAAATATGGCTTAAGGCCATCTAATAACGATAACAGCGGAAGACTCGGAAGATAAATGGGTCCATCAACTCCAACGGCATCACTGAGTATAGAACCACGACCTAAAAGCACCTTACTCGTCGTCTGAAAAGTCTGCAACATGAGAAGTTGCAGCCCGAAAACGGGTCAGCACATGGAATATGCTGGCAAAGTAACACATAGAGAGTAATGGAATGGAACAGCTATACTATATGCATATATGGCTGGTGGAAAGCTCTATGGTTACAGTTTTGCGTAAAGCCAGTTTTTCCATACTGCAAAGGAATAAATTTATTTAACTATCATGGTAGTTGTTAAACATCGAGAATGGTTGACAGCATTCCGATCCCAATTAAGTGAACAGTTAAAACCCAACAACATTAATTAGAAGTAACATGTTGAGATTCACATGATATTCAAGTACTAGATACTCAAGTTGTCCATAACCGGGGACACGGCTAATCATGATTAGTTTGTACACTCTGCAGAGGTTTGCTCACTTTTCCCCACATGACTCGATCGCCTCCGTTTGTTTTCTCGCACTACATGGTGTTTGAGAAACGGATGACCGAGACATAGTCTTTCAGAAGCGCTAGCACCTTACATGTGGGGTAGACCGTACCACCTACAACCCCTACATCTGCTAGTCCACCCCGTAAGAGTTCGCACAACTTAGTCAACTATGCCAGAGCCCATAGTAGCATGTGGCTGCACATGGAAGTTTCTAGCATGAAGGATCTTATGATCCCTTTGAGCCTGGGTGGCGGTCCAAAATAAAACAGGCAAGTCCTGATAGACATCAGGTGCCTCAATCCACCCAGATGTGTGTTTAAGTTGCCACCTTAGATAAACCGTTAAAATTATCAACTCACATCTGTCATGGATATCACTCACCCAATCCACGTCTACTAGCATAGCATGGCATAATAAGCAAACGTAGAAGTAACTCCCAAAGGTTTCGTAATAATACAGGTGATAGGTACTACCTCATCTACTTCCCATCCCACAGTTTAATTAGATCCTAATCATGCAATGTGAGAGGATTGATCTAATGCAATAAAACATGGGTTGTAGAAAAAGGTATGATCAAAGTGTTACTTGCCTTGCTGATGATCCGCGAGACCTAGGGTTTCAAAGTAACAAGCGGCGCAATCCGGGTGATCTATCGCAGACAAACAACAAGCATACAATAAGTACTCATCTAATGCACAGGTAAAACTCGAACAGGAGAACGAACCAGGAAGTTCAACTTAAGAACTCTGGTTGCAAAGAAAGAACGAACCGAACAAAGAAACGGAAAACAAACGGCAGAAGAAAACAACTCGGTTCTAGCAAGTTGAAACTAGGTCAAATTTTACCGGGGCAAAAACTTGTTTAAGTTGATTAGACGGAACGGCGGTTTCGAAACGAAACTCCAGGCGCTTGAATCACCTGATTCCAATAAACAAGCGAGAAGAAAGACTAGAACGAAGATCGGATCTGAGATCACGATCGCAGAATAAATCCGATGAAAAGAAAAGAAGAACGATTAAACGAACGGGTGTCGTTAACTGGGGAATAATCGGTGATCACGTTCGTTGAGACGAACGGTCCGAAAGAAGAACAAAAACCGATCTAGGGTATTCGGAAAAGAAAACTGAAACAAAGAATGAGGGAAAACCGGAACGGTTAAGAAAGAACCAGAACGGTTTAGAAGAAAAACTGAACCGAGGGGAGAAAAAGAGACGCGGCGCGGGACAACCTCGGCGAGGCTCCGGCGAACGGCGGCGACGGCGGCTATAGGGCGGCGGCGGCGGGTGAGGGGCGCGGCTATAGAGGAGAGGGGCTTGGGATTGATGTCAGGAGAGGGGGGGTTGGGGTGTATTTATATAGGTGGGGGGATTACTTGGGGTAGGGGGCAAGCAAAAGAGGGAAAACAAAACAAGGAAAGGGGGGGCTAACCGGCCTAGAGTCCCTCTGGGACTCGTCCTAGAGCGAGGGAGGCGGTGGCCTGGCGCTGCGCCTGGCGCGCGCGCTGGCTGGGGAGGCGGCCGGCTGGCTGGGCCTTTGGCCCGGCTGGCCTTGGTCCTTTTTTTTAACTGGATTCGCGCGCAGAAAACAAAAGAAAACTAAACTAAACAAACTCCAAAATTACTAAAGTAAATTTTTCCCGACTCCTAAAAATGAGCCGAACAAAATGAACTTTACTCCGGACCTAGAATGCAATTTTTTGAAAACGCGCATTTTTCCTTATCCAAATAAAAGCAAACGAAACTCCGGCAAAACCAAAATTTGATTTATTCATTAAATCTTCATTTTTCCTAAATTTGGGAAAGTCATATTATTCCCTCTCTTATATTTTTGATATTGGAAAAATAATTGAAGATGAAATAAATAAATCAAATGATCCTCTTTTCCCAAATTTGAGAGAACTCTCAAATATGAAAATAACGAAATCTCCAACTCTCTCTGAGGGTCCTTGAGTTGCGTGAAATTTCTAGGATCGACCAAAATGCAAGAAAATATGCTATGCATGATGATCTAGTGTATAACATTCCAAATTGAAAATTTGGGATGTTACACATTCTATTCTATATTCTCATCTTTTCTAAACCCCAGATGCCTCCGAGACATGACAATGGATTTGCTTTCCCACCGGAGCTCACTCAGTTGATCCAGCAGCAGAATACGTTGATGTAGTTGCTAGTCCAGAATCGGAATTAGGGGAACAACAACAACAACCCACCACCGCCACCACCTGTTGATCACTTAACCGGTTTTCTTAGGCTGAATCCGCCGGTGTTCTCTAGTAGCATCGAGCCTATAGTAGCAGATGATTGGCTCCGCAAGATTGGAAGGGAGTTAACCACTACAGGATGTACTGATGCTGAGAAGGTGCGCTTTGCCGCACATCAGTTGGATGGACCAGCAACATCATGGTGGGAGAATTACACTGTCACATACCCTATAGCCACGGTGACATGGGACCAATTTCAGCAGGCTTTCCGTACTGCCCATGTTTCAGCAGGAGCTATGGCCATGAAGAAGCATGAGTTTCGCAACTTGCGCCAAGGAGGACGGACATTTGGCCAGTATGTGGATGACTTTAGTAAGCTAGCACGTTATGCCCCAGATGACGTTGCTACGGATGCAGCTAAGCAGGAGAAGTTTCTGGAAGGACCGAATGATGAGTTGAGCATGCAGTTGATGGTAGCAAGCTTCAACAACTACCAGGAGTTGGTAGATCACGCTCTTATGATTGAAGGGAAGCAGCAGCAGATTGAAAACCGCAAGAGGAAGTATGGACAAGGGAAGTACAATTCTGGAGCTCAGCAGAAGCCACGTTTTACCCCTAAACTGGGAGGACATTTCAGCATACCCATGGAGGAGGCAGCTCGCACAATCATAATGGCCCCAAGAATGGTAATGGGAATGGAGGAAGCAACGGCCAGAACCATACCAACCCATCAACGCCAGCCAAGAGAGACCTGAGCCAAGTCACTTGCTATAAGTGCCAGAAGACTGGACATTACGCTAATGAATGTCCTGAAGTCCAGAATGGAAATGGTAATGTAAGCTCTGGGAAGAAGCCGAACCCTTTCAATAGGGGACAGGTGAACCACGTTAACATGGAGGAGGTTGAAGCTCAGCCAGATACAGTAATAGGTAAGTTTTTGGTTAAGTCATTTACTGCACTCGTCCTTTTTGATACTGGTGCATCGCATTCATACATCTCAAGGGGATTTGTGGATAAGTATAAACTGCCAACCCAAGCCCTTAGGTCACCCATGTTAGTAACCTCGCCTGGAGCAGAGTATATGGCTAGACTATGGTGTGATCGGTTACCATTAAGGATTGGTAACTATGTATTTCCCTCGGAACTAATAGTATTGGAATCTCAAGGATTAGATGTGATATTAGGCATGGATTGGTTATCGAAGTATGGAGGGAACATTGAATGTGCCAGTAAGTCAATTTCGCTTACGATGCCAGAAGGAAGAAGGATCAAGTATGTATCCCGGCATGTGCCGAAGAGGACTCAAGTAAATTCCTTATCAGGAGTTGTGCAGGAGGAAGTACCAGTGGTGAAGGATTTCCCTGACATATTTCCAAACGAGTTGCTAGGCATGCCACCGGATAGAGACATTGAGTTTTTGATTGAGCTTTTGCCAGGCACAGGGCCCATATCTAAGACACCATACAGGATGCCCGCAAAAGATTTGGAGGAGATTAAGAAGCAGATTAAGGAGTTACTGGATAAAGGTTATATTCGCCCAAGTTCTTCGCCTTGGGGATCACCAGTACTTCTAGTGGAGAAGAAGGATGGATCGTTAAGGATGGTTGTTGATTATCGAGGATTGAATGAAGTAACAATCAAGAACAAGTACCCACTGCCGATGATTAACGATCTGTTTGATCGATTGCAAGGAGCTAAGGTATTTTCCAAGATCGATCTGTGATCAAGATACCATCACCTAAAAATTCGAGAGCAGGATATACCTAAGACGGCTTTTACCACCAGATATGGGCTGTACAAGTATACCGTTATGTCATTTGGTCTGACTAACGCACCTGCATATTTCATGAACATGATGAACAAGGTGTTTATGGAGTTTTTGGATAAGTTCTGCGTGGTGTTCATTGATGATATTTTGGTCTACTCAAAGAATGAAGAGGAGCATGAGGAGCATTTGCGTTTGGTACTTGAGAAGCTCAGAGAACATCAGTTATATGCCAAGTTTAGCAAATGTGAGTTTTGGTTGAAGGAAGTTGGATTCCTCGGACACGTTATATCCGGAGAAGGTATAGCAGTAGATCCCACCAAGGTTGTCACTCTGACAAATCGGGAATCACCAACAACAGTTGGAGAGATCCAGAGTTTTCTTGGACTTGCAGGATACTAACGGAGATTCATAGAGAATTTCTCAAAAATTGCAAAGCCTATGACGGAGTTGTTGAAGAAGGATACCAAGTTCAAATGGACTGAGGAATGTGAGGCCAGTTTCCAGGAGTTGAAGAAACGTTTGGTTACCTCGCCAGTGTTGATTTTGCCAGATCAGCGCAAGGATTACGAGGTATATTGCGACGCTTCACGTCGAAGACTTGGAGCAGTGCTTATGCAGGACGGAAGAGTTGTTTCGTATGCTTCACGACAGCTGAAACCTCATGAGTTTAATTATGCCATGCATGATTTGGAGTTAGCAGCTGTAGTGCATGCAGTGAAGACTTGGAGACATTTTCTCATTGGAAACCATTGTGAAGTATACACGGATCACAAGAGTTTGAAGTATATTTTCACGTAGAAGGAGCTAAATCTTAGGCAAAGGAGATGGTTGGAGCTCAACATGGATTATGATATGAGATTGCATTATCATCCCAAAAAGGCTAATGTAGTAGCCGATGCACTGAGCCGTAAGAGCCATGTCAACACACTAATGACGGGAGATTTACCGAAGGTGTTAGCCGAAGACCTTCGTGAGCTATGTTTGGAGATAGTTCTGAGAGGCTATGTAGCGGCATTGGAGATTCAGTCTACTTTGATGGATAAGATCAGAGAAGCTTAGAAGACTGACAAGGAGGTTTCCTCTATAAAGGAGAAGATGAGCAAAGGAAAAGTTAAAGGATTTCGTGAGGATGAGCACGATACCCTATGGTTTGAAGACCGTATTTATGTGCCTAACGACCTGGAGATCAGGAAGTTGATTCTGCAAGAGGCCCATGATTCACCATACTCGATTCACCCAGGAAATACCAAGATGTATTTGGATTTGAAGGATATTTTCTGGTGGACCGGAATGAAGAAGGATATTGCAGAGTATGTAGCAGTTTGTGATGTCTGTCAGAGAGTAAAAGCAGAGCATTAGAAGCCAGCAGGATTGCTACAACCATTGTCGACACCCCAATGGAAGTGGGATAAGCTAGGCATGGATTTTATCACGGGATTACCCAGGACCCGTTCAGGCTATGACTCGATATGGGTTGTAGTCGATCGCTTGATGAAGGTAGCTCATTTCATCTGAGTAAAGACCACTTACACCAGTGCTAAGTTGGCAAAGATATACATGACCAGGATCGTATGTCTGCATGGAGTTCCGAGGAGCATTGTATCCGATAGAGGAACCCAGTTTACCTCAAAGTTCTGGAATCAATTGCACGAAACTTTGGGTACCAGGCTAGAGTTCAGTACAGCTTTTCATCCGTAGACAGATGGACATACCGAGAGAGTCAATCAGATTTTGGAGGATATGCTGAGAGCTTGTGCGCTAGATTATGGATGTAGTTGGGACGGCAATTTGCCATATGCAGAGTTCTCCTACAACAACAGTTATCAATCTAGTTTGAAGATGGCCCCTTTCAAAGCCTTGTACAGAAGAAGGTGCAGAACACCATTGTCGTGGGATGAAGTTGGAGACCGCTAGTTGTTTGGATCGGACTTGATTAAGGAGTCTGAACAAAAAGTGAAATTGATTCGCGATAGGCTCAAGGTAGCCCAGTCCAGGCAAAAGAGCTACACAGATTCTAAACGCAAGGAGACAGTTTAAGTCGGAGACCGATTTTATCTTCGAGTATCTCCACTTCGGGGAGTTAAGCGCTTTGGAGTTAAGGGAAAGTTAGCACCATGTTTTGTGGGACCATACAAAGTTTTGGAACATATGGGAGAAGTTGCCTACAAGTTGGAGTTTCCTGAAGGATTGTAAGGAGTTCACGATGTGTTCCACGTTTCCCAGTTGAAGAAGTGCCACGCAGAGATGGCTGATATACCGCTGAGAGATACAGTGCCGCTGGAATCAATTTAGTTGGATAGTGATTTGATCTATGAGGAGAAACCAGTCAAGATTCTCGAGTATGCCAGCCGAGTCACCCGCAGCAAGGTTATCAAGTTTTGCAAAGTTCAGTGGAGCCACCACACCGAGGATGAAGCCACCTGGGAGCGAGAGGAAGAACTGCTGAAGGACCACCCTCACCTATTTTCTAGCCAACCCGAATCTCGAGGGCGAGATTCATCTTAAGGGGGGTAGGTTTGTAACATCCCGAATTTTCAATTTGGAATGTTATACATTAGGTCATCACTGCATATCATATTTTATTTGCTTTTGCCTGATCCAGAAATTCTATGCAACTCAAGGACCCACGGAGAGAGTTGGGGATTTCGTTATTTTCATATTTGGGTTTTTCTCAAATTTTGAAAATAGGATCATTGATTTTATTTATTTTATCTTCAATTATTTCTATAATAAAAATATGAGAGAGGGAATAAAATGACTTTCCCAAAATAAAGAAATATTGAAGGTTTAATAAAAAATCAAGTAAGATTTTATTTCGTTTTTTCTCACTATTTTATTTGAATTTAGGAAAAATTGCACGTTTTCAAAACTGCATTTTAGGGCCAAGAAAATGTTCATCCCATTCTAAATATTTTATTTAGACGGTGAAAATTTGTTTTGGCATTTTTAGATTTTTATTTATTTTTCTAGAATTTATTTTCTGTTCGGTGGAATTATTTAAAAAAACGCGCGAGAGCCCAACTACGCCAAGGCCCAGCCGAGTCGGGCCGGCCTCGCCAGCGCCACCGCCAGCCCTGCTGTGTCGCTGCCGAACTCGAGGAGTCTGACCCGAGCCGCCTCTGCCGTCACCCCTTCCCCAAGCCGGCTGAGCCCCCCCCCTCCTATAAATACGCCGCCACCCCGCCGCCCTCACCCCGTCCCAGCCCCGCCGAGCCGCCGCCGCAGCCCCGCCACCCCGCGTCGTCCTGTCGCCCCGCCGGAGCAGCCTGAGCCCCGCCGGAGGTATAGCTGCCGCCGCCGTGGTCCGGTTTAAAAAAAAACAACCCGTTTTTTTTAAGAAACCCTAGTTTCGTTATTTTATATAAATCGGTTTTTCCGGTTTACTTGTTTATCGAGCGTTCATCATTCGTTTGTTTTAACGGACGCGTTCACCATTAGTTTTAGATAACGAAAGTTCGTTCGTTAATCTGTTCGTTAGTTTTTCTTTTTCTCAGATTTTTCCGCGATTATTTCTGATCGCGATTTCTGATCTGATTCTCGTTTTAGTTAATCTTTTCGCTCGTTTATCGGAATCAGGCGATTCAAGCGCCTGGAGTTTCGTCTCGAAACCCTCTTTCCGTTTAACCAACTCAAACAAGTTTTTGCATCTATAAAATTTGACTTAGATACAGATTAGTAAATGAAGTTTGTTTCTTTCGCTGTTTGACTTCCGTTGCTTCGTTCGATTTGATTCTTGCAAACCGGAGTTCTTAAGTTGAACTTTCTGGTTAGATTTCTTATTTGAGTTTTACCTGTGCATTAGATGAGTACTTATTTTATGCTTGTTTGTTTGCGATAGAGTACCCGGAGTGCGCCGCTTGCTATTTTGAATCTCTAGGTTTCGCGAATCATCAGCAAGGCAAGTAACACTTTGACCATACCTCTTTACTACCTCGTTTTTATTGCATTAGATCAATCCTCAAACAATGGCATGATTAGGATCTGATTAATATGTGGCTTTTGGGAAGTAGATGAGGTAGTACCTATTACCTGTTTTATTATCAAACCCTTGGGGTTACTTCTACGTTGGCTTATTATGCCAGGCTATGCTAGTAGAAGTGGATTGGGTGAGTGTATCCATGACAGATGTGAGATTGACAAATTAATGGATACTTTAAGGTGGCAACTTAAACACACATCTGGGTGGATTGAGGCACCTGGGTATTCCAGCGATTGCCTGTTTTTCTTTATGGACCGCCACCCAGGCTCAAAGGGATCATGAGATTATTCATACTAGAAACTTCTGTGTGCAGCCACAAGCTATACTATGGGCTCTAACATAGTTGACTAAGTCGTGCGAACTCTTACAGTGGTAGACTAGCAGATGTAGGGGATGTAGGTTGGTACTGTCTACCCGATCGTAAGGTGCTGGCGCTTCTGAAAGACTATGTCTCGGTCATCCGTTTCTGAAACATCATGTAGTGCGAGAATCCCAACGGAGGAGATCGAGTCTTGTGGGGAAAAGTGCGCAAACCTCTGCAGAGTGTATAAACTAATCATGGTTAGCCGTGTCCCCGGTTATGGATGTCTTAAGTATCTAGTACTTGGATTATCATGTGAATCTCACCATGTTACTTTAATTAATATTATTGTGTTTTAATGATGATACTTAATTGGGATTGAGAGGATGTCTATCTTCTCAATGTTTAACAACCACCATGATAGCTAAATAAAATTTATTCCTTTGTCGTAGGGAAAAATAGGCTTTATGCAAAAACTGTAACCATAGAGCTTTTCACCAGCCATATATGCATGTAGTATAGCTTTATTCTTTCAATACTCTCTATGTGTTACATTGCCAGCATATTCGATGTGCTGACCCATTTTTGGGCTACAACGTTCATGTTGCAGACTTTTCAGACGACGAGTAAGGTGCCTTTAGGTCGTGGTTCTATACTCAGTGATTCCGCTGGAGTTGATGGAGTCACTTATCTTCCAAGCCTTCCGTTGTTATCGTTAATAGATGGCCTTAAGCCATATTTATTGTAATAAGTTATCTGTTGAGACATTCGATGTAATAAGTGTGTGATTGCTACTCTGTTATAAATCCTTCAAGTACTGTGCGTGTTGGGGATATTACTGCTGGGCGTAAACCGGCCTATCTGGTCCGGGTCAGCTTCATCAGTAGTTCCAGAAGTGATAAAGCCCAAGAAGGCAGATGAGGGCCTAAGGCCCGTAGCCGGTTCAAGACTTGTAGCTGTAAACCGGAATTTGTATATAAACTTGTACTATAAGTTAGGAATAAGGAGAGACCAACCCGGATCGACCGGTGTGGGACTCTGTGAATCGATGGGTGTCACCCGTATATATAAGGGGACGACCCGGCGGCGGTTCGAGGACGACAGACAACAACTCGAGACATAGGCAAAGCTTGTTTGCTCCCTAGTCATCGAAACCCCATCAATTCCATCACAACTAGATGTAGGCTTTTACCTTCATCGAAGGGGCCGAACTAGTATAAACTCTCTTGCGTCCTTGTGTCCGCTTTAACCCCTTCAAGCTAACCCGTCGCGATGGCTCCACGACTAAGTCCTTTCTCTAGGACATCTGCCGTGACAAAACCACGACAGTTGGCGCCCACCGTGGGGCAATCGCATGATGGTTTCCAGTTCTTGGAGGGCCGCTTTGAAGGACTCGAGGGCTACGCTGTAGGCCGGATGACTAAGAGTCGTCGCAGCAAGCTCTACATCGACGACGCGGGCTGGGGCCCCGAGGCCGGCTCAATTGAGTACGGGTACCGGGTCCCCTTTGGTAGCATTCACGTTTTCATTGGCAAGATTGGTGAACCGGGCCCTGAGCCGGACATCTGCACTGACCTCGTCGAGACGGCTCAGCGTGCGCGATCCGCCCGGGTTAAACCAGCCATGAAGCGTGCCTTCGTAGGAGTCATCCATGGAGGAAGTTATGAGGACGGATCAGAATTTCGCGGCGCGACCGTCGTTTGTTCCGGTGACGAATCTTCGACCGGAGAAACCGAATCTCTTTATCAGCTACAAGATGGCTAGATTGGGAGCTGTTCCGATGGTGACAGTATTCCGGACCCCTCTGATCTGCCCAACCGGGTTGGAATATTCATGGCCGGAACACAAGCAGTGCTTCATTCTTCGACAGCTGCAGCAACGATCTCCGGTTCAGCAGCGGCGACGGCTGCCGGGGCAGGAGGCCCTGTGCGCCCGCCGGCTCAGGTTCTATCAGAACTATTTGATGCGTTGGTTGTGCTTATGGCGGAAGTTAATCCGCTGGATCAGGACGTTCACAACGCGGAGATTGCAAAGGTAAAGGAACAGATCACCCAGGCCAAGGCGGATCTGGCGGCTGAGGACACCAGGATGGCCGCAGAGTGGGCCGCTTTAGACGCACAGGCCTACAGGCTTATGTTGGACCTGAGCGCGTCGCATGAAGTCATGAGGAGGAAGCACCGATCCCGCTTACCTCCAGTTTTTGAGGCCAGAGACCTTTTCAACACTCCAGGACCAAGAGCCGGCAATCCGCTAGAGGTAAACCGGGCAGAAGCCCCTAGGACCGGTGCACCGGTTCAGCCTCGTCAGATGGACCCGCCTCGCCAAAACACCGTTATACCTCAGGCTGCTTTAATACCTCCGGGTCACTACTCCAACCCAATGGACAATCTTGTTGCCGCTGCTGCACGGCTGGAGGCCATTCCAATTGAAGGCGACTCGCCGCAGGCAGTAGAGACGCGACGGGTCAAGGAACTTCTGAGGACAGCTTTGGCCCAACAGGAAGCGTACTCGTACAGCCGCGAGCGGATCCACTCGACCCCCCGTCCAAGCCGGAGCTATAGCAGACATATGGATGAACCAGCAGTGTCGAGTAATGAACGACGTGGAGCACCCCGTGACAACAACCCGGCGGGTGGTGCTGATAACGCTCAGGGAGTAGTGGACCGGGCCCCCGCGCGCAGGGAGGCCGAGATAGCCACACAGCATCAGGCTCGGCAGCTCACGCCGGTTCGTCCAACCACCTTGACTGAACCTGGTGTTACTTCTAGTTCTTTGGGGATGCCTTGCCTTATCCCCGCTTTACGCAACGTGCGCCTGCCCAAGGATTTCAAAGGCCCGCGTAAGGTACCAAATTACACGGTGGATCAACCTCCAGAGACATGGGTGGAGAGCTATGAGATGGCCATGGAGATGCTTGATGTGGATGACGCGGCGTGTGCGAAATACTTCACCATGATGCTTGAAGGAACGGCCCGTACTTGGTTAAAAAGCTTGCCGGCTAATTCTATCAGTTCATGGGCCCAATTACGAGCCCGGTTTATCAGCAATTTCAAAGATACCTGTAAACAGCCTATGTCGATAGTGGACTTAGCTGCATGCGTCCAGGAGGAAGGAGAATCAACGACTCATTGGGTGCGCCGGGTTTCACAAGTGTTGCACTCCTCAGACCGCATCAACGCTGACACCACAGTATTAACCCTAGAAGGCAACTACCGATTTGGGCTCCTGAAGCTGAAGTTGGGACGGATGAAGCGTCATTGCACCGACATGGGGACCCTCATGGCCGCTTTGGTGAAATATGCTGATTCTGATAGTACCAAGGATCCCGAATCTGATGATGACAAGACAGGGAAAGGGAAGAAGAACAACAGCTCCAAAGGTCAGCAGCATCACTGGGCAGGCAATGGTGGAGGAGGCAAGCGTAAAGCGGATGGTAACATGGACTTTGTGGCTAATACCAACGCACAGGACAATGGCCAGTGACGCAAGGGTAGGCCAAAAAATCGTAATGGAGCACCCAACCCTAACCCAAACCGCCTAAACTATCTGCTAAGACAGCCCTGTCCAAGACATGGGACGAAGGAGGCGCCAGCAAACCACCTTTGAAAGGATTGCTTTATTATGCAGGAGTTCAAGAATTCTAATAATTTCCGGTATGATCACGAATCTGGCGGTGGCTCAGGATCCGGGCCGGGTTACGGTGGAGGAAGTTCCGGTTCAGGATTCAATGGTAATCCGGGCGGACATAATGGTCAAAATAGTCGGAACAACCAGGGTGGTTACAACCAACAGCAGCAACAGTCAGGTTACCAGAGCAACCCAAAGCAGTTGAGTAATGGGCAGTACCATGTCTTCACCACTAGCTTGGACAAGCGAGACCGGAAGGTTCAGAGGCGGGCGGTCAACTCTGTTGAACCGGCCATACCCCGTTATCTACGTTGGTCTGAATAGCCAATCATATGGAGCAGAGAAGATCACCCTCCCCAGGTCGATAATCCGGGTCAGTTGGCTCTGGTGGTGGCGCCTCAGGTGGGAGGTTACAAGTTCACCAAGGTGCTCATGGATGGAGGGAGCAGCATTAACATCCTGTACTATGAGACCTTACGTCGTATGGGACTAACAGATAAGAATCTCAAACCGTCTAATACAGTATTCCACGGTGTAGTGCCTGGCAGATCAGCATACCCCATTGGTAAGATAGCTCTGGAAGTGGCCTTTGGGGATGATCATGATTCCAGGTCGGAGACATTGACGTTTGAAGTGGTGAAAATCCAAAGTCCATATCATGCCCTGTTTGGGCGACCGGCCTACGCTAAGTTTATGGCTCGGCCCTGTTATGTGTATTTGCAGCTCAAGATGCCGGGTCACAAGGGGACAATAATGGTTCACGGAAGCCGCAAAATCGCTTTGGAATGCGAGGAAGGAGATGCGGCTTATGCAGAGTCGGTTTGTGCCACTGAGGAGTTGAAGTACTATAAAGACAATGTTGATCCGGCAGACATGACTCCGTTGAAGAAGCCAACTACGGAGCATGATCCGGCCCTAAAGTTCAAATCGGCAGCAGAAACTAAGCTTGTTGACTTCGTACCTGGCGATTCATCCAAGCAGTTCAGCATCAGTGCCAACATGGATCCGAAATAGGAAAGCGCGCTCATCGAGTTCATCCGTGAGAATCGGGACATTTTTGCATGGAAGCCCTCTAACATGCCAGGTGTACCGAGGCAGCTCACTGAGCACACACTTAATGTGGATCCTAAATATAAACCGGTGAAACAGTTCCTCCGCTAGTTTAACAAAGAAAGACGCAAGACGATTGGAGAAGAGGTAGCCAGGATCTTAGCAGCTGGCTTTATTGTTGAAGTTTTTCACCCTAAGTGGCTTGCCAATCCGGTGCTGGTCCTCAAGAAAAACGGCACCTGGCGCATGTGTCTGGATTACACAGATCTTAATAAGGCTTGTCAAGCAGATCTTTTTGCCATCCCCCGTATTGATCAAATTATTGATGCTACGGCGGGTTGTGAGCGTTTAAGTTTTTTGGATGCGTATTTTGGCTATCATCAGATCAAAATGGCAGTTAAGGACCAGGAGAAGACAGCATTTATAACTCCCTTTGGAGCTTTCTGCTATGTATCTATGCCCTTTGGGCTCAAGAGTGCCCAGGCAACTTACCAACGGTGTGTACAAAATTGTCTTCACAAGCAAATTGGCCGTAATGTACATGCTTACGTGGATGATATCGTGGTTAAATCCAAGGAGAAGGAGACTCTGATTGATGATTTGAAGGAAACCGTTGATAACCTGAGAACATACAAGATGATGCTTAATCCGGACAAGTGTGTCTTTGGTGTACCGGCGGGCAAGCTATTGGGTTTTCTGGTGTCCAACAGGGGAATTGAGGCTAATCTGGAGAAGATCACGGCTATCACCTCCCTGGCTAAACCGAAGTGTATCAACGATGTTCAACGCCTGGCAGGCCAGATTGCCGCGTTAAGCCGGTTTATCAGTCGTCTTGGTGAGAAGGCAATCCCTTTGTATCAGATGTTGAAAAAAATGGATCAGTTTGTTTGGATCTCTGACGCTAATGAAGCATTTGAGGACTTAAAGCGGCAGTTGGCCAATCCACCTTTGCTCGCCGCTCCCATTGACAAGAAGCCATTACTGCTATATGTTGCTGCTAATGCTCGGGCTGTCAGCGTGGCTATTGTGGTGGAGCGAGAGGAGGCAGGCAAGGAGCATCTGGTTCAACGACTGGTCTATTATATCAGCGAGGTGCTAATCGAGTCCAAGCAAAGATATCCGCATTGGCAGAAGCTGGTGTATGGAGTTTTCATGGCAAGCCGGAAGCTTAAACAATACTTCCAAGGGCACCCAATTACGGTGGTTAGTTCTGCTCCTTTGGGAGATATCATCCAGAACCAGGAAGCAACTGGCCGGGTTGCAAAGTGGGCTATAGAGCTGGGGCCGTACGGTTTGAAGTATGTGCCTCGGACAGCGGTTAAGTCTCAAGCACTTGTTGATTTCATCAATGATTGGACGAAAATGCAAGCACCTGAAGAAAAGCTGGATCACACGTATTGGACCATCCATTTTGACGGATCCAGGCAGTTGGAAGGCTCAGGGGCTGGAGTTGTATTAACTTCCCCACGAGGTGATAAGTTTTGTTATGTTCTCCGCTTAATGTTCCCTTGTACTAACAATGCAGCTGAGTATGAAGCCTTGCTCCATGGTCTCCGGATGGCTAAGGAGATGAATCTAAGTCGAGTTAAGTGCTTCGGTGACTCAGACCTTGTGGCTCAGCAAGTGTCTGGCACTTGGGACTCCAAGGACCCACTCATGGCAGCATATCGTCGTGAGGTGGATACTGTTGCAGGTTATTTCAAAGGCTATCAAGTGGACCACGTGGACCGGCGGAAAAATGAAGCGGCGGACGCTTTAAGCCGGCTGGGCTCTCAGCGCAAACCGGTCCCGCCCAATGTTTTTCTGGATGTGCTGCACAACCCGTCGGTCAAGATCCCTAGTGAAGAGGATTTGGCTATTCCTGATCCGGAGGCTCAATTGGTGGCGGCTCTGCATGTTATTCTGGATTGGACGCTTCCTTACCTGGCGTACAAGAACCGGGGCGAGTTGCCAGAGGATGAGATTCTGGCCCGGCAGATAATCCGGCGATCCAAGTCCATGGCTATCATCAACGGTGAGTTGCATCATTGCAGTGTATCAGGAGCTTTTCAACGCTGCGTGTCTCCTGAAGAAGGCCATGAAATTTTGCGTGAGATCCACGAAGGAGATTGCGGTCACCATGCCGGTTCAAAGTCTCTGGTGGCTAAAGCGTTTCGCCATGGCTTCTATTGGTTAACTGCTCATGCTGATGCGAAGGATCTGGTCAGACGATGTGATGGTTGCCAAAGGTTTTAAAGACGTGCTCATGTACCGGCTCAAGAATTGAGAATGATTCCAATTACTTGGTCGTTTGCGACTTGGGGTTGGATATGGTTGGGCCTTTCAAAAGGTCCAAAGATAAGAAGACCCACCTCCTGGTGGCGGTTAACAAGTTTACAAAGTGGGTGGAGGCAGAACCTGTTAGCAAGTGTGATGCGGCCACGGCGGTTCAGTTCATCAAAAAGGTGATTTTCTGGTTTGGCTTTCCGCACAGTATTATCACAGATAATGGTACCAATTTGTCCAAAGGTGCTATGAAGGAGTTCTACGAATGGGAGCACATCCGGCTCGACGTTTCATCAGTGGCACATCCACAGTCCAATGGTCAAGAAGAAAGAGCTAATCAAGAGATCTTGAGAGGCATCAAGCCCCGGCTCATGGTTCCTTGGCAGAGAACGTCGGGTTGTTGGGTAGAAGAATTACCATCTATGTTATGGAGCATCAATACAACACCCAACAGATCAACAGGATACACACCATTCTTCATGGTTTATGGAGCGGAGGCGGTTCTCCCCAGTGATATCTGTCATGATTCACCTCGTGTGACGGCTTACATTGAAGCGGACAATGAGACAGCACGGCAAGATGCTTTGGACCGGTTGGATGAAGAGCGTGACATCGCAGCCGCCCGATCGGCGATTTACCAGCAGGATCTTCGTCATTATCACAGTCGCCGAGTCAGAACCAGAACCTTTCAGGAAGGAGATTTGGTGCTTCGGCTCATCCAAGATCAGACTGATATGCATAAGCTATCCCCACCTTGGGAGGGGCCTTTCGTGGTCAGCAAGAATCTGCACAACGGGTCGTACTATCTGATCGATATTCGAGAGCATAAAGACTCACGCACATCAGAGGAGGAGACCAACAGGCCATGGAACATAGCTCATCTTCGGTCTTACTATACCTGAGTCATTGGCTATACTTGTGTACATATTATGACAATGTATATAGTATGATTAAATATAATAAACCGGAACCTCAGCTAAAGCGGGGTATCTGTTCTTTTACATCATGTGAGGTTACACGGAGTTTCTCTAAAGCGGCCTCCGGTTTACCCCTTGAGTTCGCTTTTTAAAAGCATCATATCACTTGGGGGTTTGGTCGTGTCCGAACCAATACCATGCCTCTTGATAGGCGAGAGCCACCAGATCACTTGGGGACTTGGTCATGTCTGAACCAGTCATGCCTCTTGATCGGCCTAAGGCCACAGAATCACTTGGGGGCTTGGTTGAACCCGAACCATGACCATGCCACTTGATCGGCATAAATGCCACGGTTTCATTTGGGGACCTGGCTGACTAGAACCATAGTTACACCTAATGGGAGCTTGGTCGTGTTCGGCCATGGTAACACCATCTGATCAGCTCAAATAAACCTTTTTTTGCAACGGTTTTGTCATTGCACTTGATTTACACTTTTCTTTGAAGGGTTTTTTTTTGTTTTTTTTTGTTTTTTTTAAACCGACAAAGTTTTTTAACCAATCAATTGACGGAACACAGTTCACGTCAATCCAGAGACTATTTGCCCGGTTTGATCCTTGTTGTAACATCCTCTTATGGAGTAACACGGTGTTTATTATAACCCGGCACGGTTTACCTGGTAAACCAGCATCATATATGTACAGGAGCTGTTATCTCCTCCAACAGTGTGGGTTTGCAAAACTCCGCTTCAAGATTGGCCAAGCCAACTTCATGTTCAACGAGGGCAGGTATTATGTATCACAAAAATTTGGTCATATACTTAAGAATTTTTTTGGATGTTTTGACTTCATATATGCAGACATCATATTCTATCGGACGGTACAACCGCGGTGGCACTTGAAGAGTTTTTTATTGCAGAAGGTGCTTTGGAAAGTTCATCACCACAGGAAGAACAAATTATGCACGAAGGCACATCAACATCAAAAGTATCAACTAGCCTATTACAAGGCAACACGGTGCCCATAATAATATCATTGTTTTCGCCAAGGAGAGGCAGTTTAAAAACTGGATTCCGGTTCAAGCTTGGTCACCAGCTTGGCCTGATGGTTGTCGGTCACCCTGCGCCGCTTCAGCCTCCGTTTCTCTACCCAATGGTTGGAAATCAACAGTTGTCCAGTCGATTCCCATTAATGCTTGAAAAACAGCTTCATCGTGGATCAGCAATGACGGGTCAATATCAGGAGCATAAGTGTGCTTACGGATTGGAGGGATAAGATTTTCCGACTCATGAATTGGGGCAGCTATTCGCTTGTTCTGATTATCATATTGAGCTTGATAACGAGACAAGTCTGCTTCTTCAACCAGTTGACAAGCTAGCGGACGCACCTCCCGGTTTATGGCTCGCTGATCCGCTTCACTAAATTCTGACCCATCTTCTTTCAAGCTGGGATAGCCCTGAGCCGCTTCAATAGGATCAAAATCCGGCACCCAGGCTTTTGCCCGCATTAAGGCATTGATTGCACCGGTTCGAGCAGCAGATTTCTTCAGCTCTTCAACCCGGGCGGGAAGCACCGATAGTTTCATCAGGGTATCTTGAATCAAAGTGGGTGTCGGTTTGTTGTGAGATGCGGTACAGATGATCCGCTGTGCGCCAGTATACAGTTGTTCGACCAACGTGTAGATGGCTTTCAATTTTTTCCGCACATCTGAACCCAAGTGACCAGTGCGTGTCCCTGAAATATCATAAGGGTTAAACCGGCAGCTCTGTAAGAAGGCCGAGTCAATTCAGAAGTCAAACTGGCTTACCAAAGATAGCAGTGGTCATAGTATGCACGTGCCGCTTTATATTGGTCAATTCATCCGCCATCGGTTTTAGTGCAGCCTCGGCATCCTCCGCTCGTTTGATTAAAGTGGATTTTGCAGTGGCCCAATCCGCATATTTCTTCTTGAAGCTCTCCTTAAGCTGCTCCATGGCACTTAAAGCGCTGGTTAATTCCTCTTTTGCTTTGGAGGTTTCAGCTTGTTGGGTTTTTAGGTTTTCTTGGAGGTCGGCGATTTGGTTTTCTTTCGTCTTCAGCTCAGCCTGCATGTAGACAATTATATGCTTGAACAAAACGGTACAAGGATTGAAGTACCAACCACATAACAAGTTATGCACTTGGCACTTGGGGGCTAATGCATATTCGATCTTCATCTTTCAATTGCTTACAAAGTCCCAAGATCAATACAAGTATTCAACTTGGCACTTGGGGGCTAATGGCTATTTGCTCGTATATATTCTGATGCGGCAATTTCAATTACTTAAAGTACTGGTTTAACTATGCTAAGTTGAACCGGCCCTTGGGGGCTACATCAGCGAATTTCAAAGCATCAAGATTTATATTAGTAAGTCCCGGTTTGAAAGAATATTACAAACCGGCCCTTAGGGGCTAGGAGAGTCAGCAAGAATGGAAGCATACAAGCAGGAAGGAGCATATGGAAGTTACCTCATATTTATCTTTCATCATATTAACCAGACCGGCTTCATAGTCGCGACTGGTATACAACCGGTTCAGATAGCCGGAATGGATATCTTGGGCGTTCAGAGCAGCATAAGTCGTCAGATCAGCGTTCCACTTGCCTTTGCCAAAGGCAGCAAATTCTTCCTTGGCAGAATGTTTGGACAAAGCGACAGGATTGCTTGGCTCAGTATGGCCAGTGCCAGTAATGACAACCTCATCATCCTGGGTACCGCCGGTTGGCACTGGAGCTGTTGGCTTGTCAGTAGGTTTTGCTGGACCGGTGGAGCTTTCAATCCGGATGGAGTATGTGGGCTGATTGACAGGACCTGAGGCATCAGCAGGTCTCTCTTCAGCAATAAGATCGTCGTCTTGCTGCGGTGGATCGTTGGGTATATCCTCAGGAATAGCCGCTTCAAGATCGGGTGTCTTGCCTGGCTCAAGAACGGCATCTTCTTCGGCCGCTTTGTCCAGGCGGGCCTTCTTGCTTGGCCTAGGTTTGGCCCTGAGAAGAATAACAAAATCAAATATAGCATATGTTCTAAGGCGATGTACTACAAATATCACAATAAGTGTAGCTTACCCAAGCACCGTTTTGAGCGGTGGCAGCTGAGTAGCCGATGACTCGCCAGAAGATGAGTGGGAAGTAACCTGGTAATCAGAGTCAAATGGATTAAGAGGTTGACGAAAGCAGACCGCTTTAGGACAAGCACTGACAAGCAAATTAGAGACCTCTGAATGGCGTTTCTGAACCGAACTGTTCGGTAAGCCGGCGGAGGTAACTACCTGGCCGTTGTGCCGGGTTGTGCGACGAGCTTCGTGTTGTTGGGTCTTCATAAGAAATTTAGGATCCAGATAAGCAAGAGGATGAGAAAATTTAACTTTCCGGTTTGCCTGACGGATTTTTTGTGAAGGCAAAGTTTCTGAATCGGAAGAGAGAATAATTACCTCCGCAACATCCGCGTGGCTGGCTTCGGCATCATCCTAACAAATATCATCATCAATAAGACGCATGAAAAATAAACCAAGTGAGTCAAACTCTACCTCAAAGTCCGGATTATCCACATCATCATCAGGGGCCGGATTAGAAGATGTCGTGGTTCTTTTCCGGTGGGCAGTCTTCTTCACAGCTTTAGTCTTTTGTCGAGTTACTCTTTCCGGTTTGTCTGGTTTTTCTGGTTTCTCCTGCAGCAGTTTTTTGCTCCAAAACGGATCATTGCCCTGATTACACAGACACTGATATTAAACAATGACCAGACATATCAATAACAGATTCAGCAAAGAGAAAAATCAAAGTCTTACAGCTGGCGATTTGTTGGTGGCACAGAAGGGAAGCATGCCGGTTCTAGCGCAGACGTGTTCCGGTTCATTCAGCATCTTATTCACAACCTTTGTGATTTCTTCATCGGAGAGCTGGATTTTTGAATGTCGCAGTGGGTCATCAACACTGTCAGTATACTCGCACATCAAACCAGAGCGCTGACTAAGGGGCAGTATGCTCCATGATATCCAACAGCGAGCGAGATCAACCCCTGTTAAACCGTTGGCCATAAAGGCTCTGAGCTTTGACAGTTGGGGAGCATATTTGCTTCTCTCCTGGGCAGTCAATCTTTGAGGAAAAGGGTGTGTATTGCTGAGCCGCTCCGGACGAAAGCCAGGCAAGGGATTCTCACCAGCAGGGGAGGTGTCTTTGCAGTAGAACCATGTCTGATTCCACTCTTTGGGGTGGCTGTGCAGCTTGGCGTGAGGGTATGTGACCTCTTTCCTTTTCTGAATCGCCACGCCACCCAACTCAGTGTTAGAGCCATCAGTAAACTTAGTACGGTGGTTTAAATGGAAAAGGTCTCTGAACAATTCCACTGTGGGCTCCTCTTGAAAGAACACCTCACAGAGCACTTGGAAGTGACACATATTTGTAACAGAGTTGGGGCCAGTGTCTTGTGGATGGAGTTGGAAATCGGCTAAAACATCCCGGTAAAATTTAGAACCGGGCGGCTTAAAGCCCCGGGCTAAGTGATCTACGAAAACAACAACCTCTCCTTCTCGAGGTGTGGGAGGGCATTCTTTGCCAGGAGCCCTCCAATGGATGGTATCTTTGCTGCCTAAAGCGCCAATCAGGACTAAATCGTCCAGTTGAGCCTCTGTGACGCGAGAAGGAACCCAATTGCACTCATATACTTGCTTGGCCATGATGGAATCTACAAGGTAGAAGATCCCGATTCAAAAATGTATTTGATCAAGGTATGTTGGTATGTACACTATTAAACCGGAGACAGAACTATCTAAACCGGAGTTTCATGAAGCAACCAACATCTGGCGGTTCAACAAGGGGACTAATGGCATATACCGGTTTGGAAAAAATTTCTATAAGGTTAAACCGCCTGATCTAAGCATTGAAAAACTGAGATTGCGGATGGACAAGTACGCAGAAACAGGTTTCACAAGATTTCTTTACAGCATTGGATCTGAAGCAAGTTCAGAAAAGAGATAAATACTTAGAGGTTCAAAAGGAGCAGTACCGAACCTATGAGCAAAGCGTTCATATAGATCTATGGTTTTGAGATGCATAAGTGAAGGCGAAGGTCAAACAACTATCATTGCACAGAATAAAGATTTGCGGATTCATCTAAAGATCTGTCGCATGAGCAAGAAGCAGACGATGAATACTGAAGAACTGTGAAACCCTAAAACAGATCTGCGGGGGAAAATAGAAGATTTATCGGAGCTGCGGAAGACGTGGAAGGTTGCCGCGATGCTCTGGTGCGCCTAGGTTGATGCAGCGGCCAAGGTTGAGGCAGAGGTCGACGGTGGCGGTGGAGCTCTGAAGTCGGGCGATGCGAGGAAGACGAAGCAGAAGGGGAAGAAGGGAAAGAGAAAGGAAATGACCCTTCGGTCCTATTTATAAGGCAAAAAGACATGTGTCAAGCGCGACAATCAAGGGGCCACGAAACGGAGCTGTCGCCTCGATTTCCGCAGATATATTAAATAAAGAAGCATAATGGATATCTTCGTTATGACAGGTGACGTCACTCCGGTTTACAGTAATCAGAGAAGATGACATCATGGCGATTTACCAATTTATGAGAAGACGTTAAAGAGGAAGTTTTTGTTAAAGGATTGACATGAACCCGTTCAAATCAATCTGGGGCCTAATGTTGGGGATATTACTACTGGGCGTAAACCGGCCTATCTGGGCCGGGTCAGCTTCATCAGTAGTTACAGAAGTGATAAAGCCCAAGAAGGCAGATGAGGGCCTAAGGCCCGTAGCCGGTTCAAGACTTGTAGCTGTAAACCGGAATTTGTATATAAACTTGTACTGTAAGTTAGGAATAAGGAGAGACCAACCCGGATACGAATATCGACCGGTGTTGGGACTCTGTGAACCGACGGGTGTCACCCGTGTATATAAGGGGACGACCCGGCGGCGGTTCGAGGGCGACAGACAACAACTCGAGACATAAGCGAAGCTTGTTTGCTCCCTAGTCATCGAAACCCCATCAATTCCATCACAACTAGACGTAGGCTTTTACCTTCATCGAAGGGGCCGAACTAGTATAAACTCTCTTGCGTCCTTGTGTCCGCTTTAACCCCTTCAAGCTAGCCCGTCGCGATGGCTCCACGACTAAGTCCTTTCTCTAGGACATCTGCCGTGACAAAACCACGACAGTGCGTGCCAGCATTACTGATCCAGGGATGACACTAAAGCACAGAGATCGGACTATTTGAGGTTTGGTCGCTACAGTACATAACTACGCACTCAAAACCCCATGGGTACTAACGAAGGCATAACTCGCTCGCGATCCACAGTGCGGCTTGACCGACCCTGGGATTCGCACGCCTTTATTTTTTCTTTTTATTATGGGTTTTTTCTCTTTTCGAGGTCTATGCGGACGACCCGTTTGTAGAACACACCAAGGAGGCAAGGAGCGCTGGCATACCAGGGAATCCCCAGGTGGTCTCTATTAAACGATTGCCATACTTGTTTTACATACCCGCATGCAGCTCGCCCTTGGTTGTGGCATGTTAAATAGCTTTACTTGCTTATCGCATTACTTGCACAAAGTACGCCTCGACGTACTAATTACATCACAATGGTGAATAAATCTTGGCGTCAGCTTATTACTTAATTTTCCTGTTTCCTCACCTTTGTATATATTACTTATTGCACACGTATACCATGGTACGTATTACGGCGCCAGGGGCTTCATTACACCCTGCATTATGGCAATAAAAGTCCAAACACTTTTCTAGTATAGTTCGGCACCCCGAACTTATAGCATTATATGCATCGACTCCGAATCATGTCTTTGGTCAATAGTTGGGTTGCCCGGCTCCTGTGCTTACTACCTTACGTTCCGCTATATCGGCTAGGGTAGTAAAGGGAGAACTACTGCGATTGTGTCCCGGTTCTTCCGAACGAGCACCTCAGTAGAGAAAGCCGAAAACTAACTGTCATGATGCGGCGAGAGCTGGTCAGCTGTTCGAGAGGTTCCAAATCATTAGAGATTTTTTCCACTTCTTGCGAAGAATCGGTTCCTTTTATTAGGCGTGTATAATGCCCCTAGTTCGGCCTTTCGAATACCAGGGGCTTTGCCAACTTTCTTAATTGTCAAACTCCTATGGCTAAGTGAGGGCGGTAAAGGCCGCATAGTCTGATTGCCTTGTTCGTTGCGCTAAACATGTAGCGACCCGACCTCAGACAGTCAAGTCTCTGTGCTTAAGTGTCATCCCTGGATCGGTATGCTGACACACATAGTACTCGAGGATTTATAACAGAGGTAAATCATATGTATAAAATAACGTAAATACTATTACCTCAATCCAAATAGCGGAAGTAACAAGGTTGTGGATTCTCATCAACACCAACGGCAAAGTTGAGTGTAGAAATAGTAACCCTAACGTATCACTTACTCGTCGTAAGATATTCCTACAACATGAGACGTTGCAGCCACAAAGAGTCAGTACATTGAATGTGTACTGGCAAATTCACACCATAAGATAATGATGAATAATAATTATCACTACATGCATATATGGCTGGTGGAGGCTCTATGGTTATAAAGTTTTTGCGAAAAGCCAATTTTTCCCTACAACAAAGGAATATATTTTATTTACTACAAAGTTTGTTGAAAACATTGAGAAGGTTCCTCCAACTCAATCCCAGTTAAAAGTTAACAACCCAAAAAATTAATTAAGTAACGTGATGAGATCAACAGGATAATTCAAGAATCAGTTACTCAAGATGTCCATAACTGGGGACACGGCTAATCATGATTACTTTGTACAGAGGTTTGCGCACTTTTCCCCCCAAACTCGATCTCCTCCGTTGGATTTCTCGCACTACATGGTGTTTAAGAAACAGATGACCGAGACACAGTCTTTCAGGAGCATTTACTCTCTACTCCGGGTAGACCGACACACCTACAATCCCCCTACATCTGCTAGTCCACCTCTTCGAGAGCTCACGCAACTTACTCAACTATGCCAGATCCCATAATGGCTTGTGTCCGCACACGGAAGTTTCTAGCATGAATAATCTTATGATCCCTTTGAGCCTGGGTGGCATTCCATAGGGTGATCACACGTGTCCTCCGGGATCCCCTGGGGCAAGCACTGGGTTTTCCAGGTGCCCGAGAAAACCACTGGGTGCTCCAGGGTGCCCCTACCATTCCACCCATATGTGTATTGAAGTAGCCACCTTAAGTTAACCATTAAATAATAACTCTCACATCTGTCATGAATTCTCTCAAACCAACCCACGTCTACGAGCATAGCATAGCAGTATAAGCATAACGTAGTAACTCCCAGGGGTTTGAATAAAGGACAATAGGTTCTACCTCATCAACTACTTCCCAATACCCACATGTTATCAATCCTACTCATGCAATGTTTGACGGTGAAACTGTGACGCCCCCGATTTGACCATACACTAATCATACACGCAAATGTGTACGATCAAGATCAAGGACTCACGGGAAGATATCACAACACAAATCTAGACACAAATTAAAATAATACAAGCTTTATATTACAAGCCAGGGGCCTCGAGGGCTCGAATACATAAGCTTGAAAAACACAAGAGTCAACGGAAGCAATAATATCTGAGTACAGACATAAGTTAAACAAGTTTGCCTTAAGAAGGCTAGCACAAATTGGGATACATATCGAAAGAGGCACATGCCTCCTGCCTGGGATCCTCCTAAACTACTCCTGGTCGTCGACGGCGGCCTGCACGTTGTAGTAGGCACCTCTAGTGTAGTAGGAGTCGTCGTCGACGGTGGCGTCTGGCTCCTGGACTCCATCGTTTGGTCGCAACAATCGGGTATAGAAAGGGGGAAAATATGGAGCAAAGCAACCCACCCAAAGTACTCGCAAGCAAGGAGCTACACTACATATGTATGCATTGGTATCAAATGGAAACGGGGTATCATATGTGGACTGAACTGCAGAATGCCAGAATAAGAGGGGGATAGCTAGTCCTATCGAAGACTACGCTTCTGGCAACCTCCATCTTGCAGCATGTAGAAGAGAGTAGATAGTAAGTTCACCAAGTATCATCGCATAGCATAATCCTATCCGGCGATCCTCCCCTCGTCGCCGTGTGAGAGAGCGATCACCGGTTGTATCTGGCACTTGGAAGGGTGTGTTTTATGAAGTATCCGGTTCTAGTTGTCATAATGTCAAGGTACAACTCCGGGTCGTCCTTTTACCGAGGGACACGGCTATTCGAACGGATAAACTTCCCTGCAGGGGTGCACCACATTTCCCAACACGCTGGATCCCCTTTGTCCGGACACACTTTTCTGGGTCATGCCCGGCCTCGGAAGATCAACACGTCGCAGCCCTACCTAGGCACAACAGAGAGGTCAGCACACCGGTCTAAATCCTATGGCGCAGGGGTCTGGGCCCATCGCCCATTGCACACCTGCACGTTGCATACGCGGCCGGCGAGAAGACCTAGCCTCCCTTATACAAGAGCAGGCGTTTCAGTCCAACCCAGCGCGCCGCTCAGTCGCTGACGTCACGAAGGCTTCGGCTGATACCACGACAGCGAGTGCCCATAACTGTTCCCGCGTAGTTGGTTAATGCGTATAGGCCAGTGGCCCGACTCAAATCAAATACCAAGATCTCGTTAAGCGTGTTATTTTGAAATAATCGTGAATGCCGACTAGGGCCAGGCCCACCTTTCTCCTAGGTGGTATCAACCTGCCCTATCGCTCCGTCACAAAGATCCACCTAGAGGGCCATCGGGACAAAGGTCCTTCCAGCCCCAATCCGTGAATCACTCGCGGGTACTCTACGAGCTGACCCGTCTTTAGTCATGACATGTATCATGTATAAGATATATAATATATATCCGTGATCACATCCCTAGTGATCACGGCCCGATAGTATAGCATGGCAGACGGACAAGAATGTAGGGTCACTGATGATAAACTAGCATCCTATACTAAGGCATTTAGGATTACAGGTAAGGTATCAACAACTGTAGCTACAGTGACAGGCTATGCATCAGAATAGGATTAACGAAAAGCAGTAACATGCTACACTACTCTAATGCAAGCAGTAGAGAGAAGAATAGGCGATATCTGGTGATCAAGGGGGGCTTTCCTGGTTGCTCTAGCAAGAAGGAGGGGTCATCTTCGATGTAGTCGATCACACGGACATCGGCATCGGTCTCGGAGTCTACCGAAAATAAGTAACGGAGAGGGAACACAATAATTAACAGAGCAATCAAATGTAACACAAAGCAAGATGCGGCAATATGTTGTGCTAGGGGTGACCTAACATAGGGACGGGTGATACCGGTGAAGGGGGGGAACATCCGGGAAAGTATCCCCGGTGTTTCACGTTTTCGAACAGATGAATCGAAGGAGGAAAGTTGCGTGTTCGCTATGCTAGATATGTGTGGCGGACGAACGGGTTGCGTATCCGGATTCGTCTCGTCGTTCTGAACAACTTTCATGTAGAAAATATTTTCATCGGAGTTACGGTTTCATTTATAAGAATTTTCAAAGTTTTAATCATTTTCTGAAAAAAAAAATTGAAATTGTTTTAAAACGGGTTGACCAAGTCAAGTTGACTGGTCAAAAAGGGAGGGGTGGCCCATATGTCATAGGCTGTACCTAAACAATTAAATAAAACTAACCTAATTGAATAAGACCCACATGTCATCTACACATAGACTAATCTAGACACTAATGTAATCCCTAAAACTAATCTAGCATTAACCTAATTAGACCGGCCACGCTAGGCAATACGCAGCGAGCGATGCATGGCTGGGCATACAAGAATGGGAGTGCACAGCGGCTCAGCAAGCAGCATTAGCAATCAGCGACAGTAGTAGGAGGCAGGAGCATTGTTTAGAGCAGTTCAGCAGCGCGGCAGCAACACGTAGAGCAGCGCAGTAGTAGGGCAGGGGGACACGGCCTGGGCAGACGTCCGCGCGCGAGGAGCAAGCGGGCGTGGCCATGGGTAGGCGCAGGCGGCAGGAGCAGCATGTACGCGACATCAGCAGCAGTAAAAGGAGCAGCGGAGCAATGGTAGGGCCACGGGCGGCTGCGGCGGCGCGCCTGGGCGCGGCCAGGGAGCGGCGCGCACGGCAGGGCGCGAGCAGGCGCGGCTTGGCTGCGTGGTGAGGCACGGTCTGGGCGGCAGGAGCTCGCGATGAGTGCGGCCATGGCTTCAGTGCAAACCAAGGCGAACTCAAGGTGATGGCTATGGCGGCGGCTCGAGGGGGGAAAACAGGGGAATCGGACGAGGGCCTCACCACGATGCTCGTGGACGAGCTTAGGAAGTCGAGGGTGGCCGGGACGCGACGAATCCGACGGCGAGATGCAGCGGCCGTGGGCGAAGACGACGTCGATGGCGAGTGTACGCGGCCTCCTAGCTCGGGCTGATGCTCGTAGTTTAAGCAGGGGAAGGTGGCTCAGCTCCTGGACGCCTTGGCTCGATGAGGGGAGGTCGACGACCACGGGATCGACGAGGTGGTGGCGGTTGTGTCTTGGGCGCGAGAGAATCTGAGAGGGGAAGGGGCGAGCGAGAGGAAAGGGGCACTAGGGTTGGCAGAGTGGTCAAGAGGGGGTCCAGGCGATGCTCTTATCCGACCGGGGGGGACAGGGATGGCCGCACGAGACCGGGCGCCATGGGATGGCCGCCACGGCTCCCCCCTGTTACTGTACCGGAGGTAGGAGGCAACTGGGGTTGTGGGATGGGCCTTTTCTGTAGCTAAATGGGCCAAAGTGCCCAGTAGCACCTCTCTCCCTTTTTTGTTTTCTATTTTTTATAACTCTATTTTGCATATTAATTTGTTAGCAGAAGAGTTCTGTAAAAAGTGTAGATGGCCACATAATTAGTATTGCAATATTTTGAGACCACACACAATGTTTCACATCATTTGGAAAATTATAAATAATTGCTTATTTTGAAAAGGCCAATTTAAATGCTTTTGGACCACTTATTAATTTCCTAGGAATTTATTTGTGAGTCAAACCAAGTTGGTTTCAACATGACATTGATCAGGAAAATTGTATACAACTATTCGAACATTTTAGTTCTATAGCTTGAGGAGAAATATTTTTGACTTGTCGTTTAAATTTGAATTTGAGGTCGGTTTGGGACAAAGTGATGATTAGCAAATTTCAATTATGATGATGTGGCACCATTAATACGAGTTTACTGTAGCATGACATCCGGGGTGTTACAAATCTCCTCCACTACAAGAAATCTCGTCCCGAGATTTAAGATGTAGACTTAAGGGGAAGAATCGGTTACGAAATTCTAACGAGTCTTCTTGGTCTTGGTTGCTCTTCCCGAAGTAGTCGATCCTTATAGTTGATGTCTTTAATTCTCTACTTCAGGGCATTGTGACAAAGTTATCATTCTTTTCTTCGAGAACTCCATCGTACTTATGAAAGAATAAAGGGTAGGTATTCCGGGAGAACAAACCTATGCAAGGTTGACTATCTGGTAGATAACATCGGGGAAGGTGGCGGAAAGTAACTCTCGAACTGAAACTTAAGAAACTATCGAGAGCAAAGTCAGAAGGTACCATGAGAAGTTTCAAGAGGGTAGGCAATCGTTTGATGCGTGAAACAAAGTGTGAAAGGGGTCCAGAGCAACGAGAATAAGTATTGTGTCTGATACTAGAATAGATCATCCCTTGGAAGGTGACCCGTGAATTACATACAGAGTCAAATCCCAGGAATAACTTTGGCAACAGGGGTGTACCGGAGAGTCAGGTTTCGATCTTGTGGAACTGTGGGTTGTGGGCCCACCATGTGGGTTTAAAGTAGAAAGAGAGATGATATCTTGCATGGTTATGATAGCAAGGCATGTCAGAGGATAACCTGTAAGTTATATCGGTAACAACATCGGTACCAAGGGAGAGGGATGAAGAGAACCATTTTCCTGCTCGTTGAAACAAGGCGGACCAATAGGCAAAGTTCTCATCCATCGCTGGTTACCGAAATGTCATCAACAATAGTAACACGGTCTTACTGACAAGGTTGTACACAAGGGTGTTTACATAAGCAATGAATCATTACTGCTTAGATCATATAGATCACAATAATGGTTAAACCAAACAATGGAAAGGAAAATATGATTATCACATTAAACAAAACAATGGAAAGGAAAGTGTGTTTAAACACATATTTCAGGGGTATATCTTTCCCAAGGACAAGAAGAACATGGTAACCATGACATGATACAATGTAGAAAACCCTTTAGGAAAGGGGACAGAAATTTCATGACATTACCCATACAACGGCGTTTGGGTAATTGATAAAGAAAATGTAGCTTTATGCTTCAAATTCTTTTATTGAAAATCAGAGTACCAGTGGCATGCTTCGAGATAGCATTGGCATGGTTTTCAAGCAAAGGTCAGACTCTGGATACACGAAGGATCCATCAGGAACAACTTGTAGAATAAGTTTTACAATTTCCCCATGGATGAATGGATAACCTTGCAGAAAAGGAAACTATAACACTAGGTGCTCCAGCCAGGTGTGCTAGGCATGACATCACCTTACTCGGTCATGTAAAGGTGTTATAACTCCTGGAAGTATGTTCCAACCATCATATCTGACCAAGATTCAGATCTGATTGGTGTCACGATACCTCAGACTCAAGATGCATGAGAAGAAAAAGTGCAACACAAATTGACGAGATGGCATTGTAAGATCCTCGGGAAATGAACTATGGAAGCGAGTTCCGAAACAAGAGTTCATCATTAAATCAAGGAGAGGGTGAGGAGGTGGCTGATGGACTCAGCGCCAATTCATTGAGATTTCCAAAAAGATGGATTTCCACATTTATATGAACAAGGACATAACATTTGCCAGATCAAATGATATAATGATGCATGCTCGAGGAAAACATACACAATTAACATTGGTTGAAGGGTGCACCAGAAATATGGGCTTTAGGTAGCAGAATCAATGTTAGAATGGTGATTCAATAATCAATGGCCTAAGGATGTCATGTTGACCATCAACTCCAAAGCAATAAGGTTGATAGAAGGGTAGAATCCGAACAGCACCGTTCACCTGTTGGTATCCCGGTTAGAAACAACACAAGAAAGAATGATGATGGTGAGAAGTATCACTATACCAAGAATTCTTAAAAGGTGGAGCAATTCTCACAACATCCTTGACATAAAAGGTGGTAATACTTCAAGGTAGAACGTAATACAAGCTCGATAGCAAGTTGCATTCACAACATGAACAAGTTTATGATGAAAGAAAGATAAGGATGTTGTCGATGGTAACTCAAATTACCAAGGGACGAGGATGGTACTTACCATCATGAATTTGGTTGATATCCTGGGAGGAGTCAAAATGTTGATGATGATCACGGCACATTTGTCGAGAGATTTCATGAAAATGTAATCGATCAGTGATGGCATCAAGTCAAAGGAATGATGAAGCGCAAGTTTTATTGGAACCACGGGTACAACACAAACTCGGAACCAAGCTTGTTTTTCAAGGCGAAATGATATGAGGAGGAAGATCGACGTAAGCTTAGCTCACCGTCGAAAAATTATGCTCCGAGAAGAAGGACCAGGTAGCACAGTTAAAATTTAGCACAAAAATGATATAGCCGATCAGGTTAGGAATGACATGAAGGATTAATAAACTCGTAAGCAATGAAAATTATTTAAGAGTTATTGAATCGGAGTGTAGAGTTGATTCACTTATCGGTGTTCTCGAGTGACTAATAACTCAGAACCTGTGGGAAATCTGAAATCACTGAGAAGCAATACTAGATGAAGACTCATAAGCAGTTATGTAGTTTGGTGATATTCTCAAGATAACAAAGGTGAAACTCAGAGGTAGATCAGAATAGAAACTGATCGGTATCGTAGACTTGCAATAGCAGATACTTTAATCTTGTCAGAATAGAAGAGGCAATGGAATGGTTTCCTTTCGGATATATTTAATAAGGTTAGCATGGTCGGAACCATAACTACAAGGGATCCAATTTATGATACCGGAAGAATTATTCAAATGATTAAATATTCTTGCAAGAAGCTTTCATGATAAGTTCCACACCATGTCCGTGGGCATGAACACAAAGGTTCAGGGTCGACTCCCACTTCTGCAATGCATAACCTTTCATTCACTTCTCGATTTCGAAAGAGTTGTGGTGTTGAAATTTTATTTGGCAAACAACAGAGTATGACTCGCGAAAACTTTTGGGTTCATACAGTTTTGGGAAGGCATAGGTTCAACCCATCGGGGCATCTTAGGAACTTATACCACAAGCTTCAATAGTAAATAACACAAGCTCGATAGTAGAGCATGGGTGACAAAACGAGAGGATGCAATTTACCGAAGGCATTATATATCAGGGAAAGAACTTCTCAAGGTTTTTGTATACGAAGGACACTATCGGATGATATTTCAACAAAGGATCCGACGGTCCATAGCAAAGCTGTTGTGAGTATCGGCACACAACCAGAGGAAGAAACAATGCGAAGGCATTGGAGTATAGAAGCAACTGGCTAATTCAAAGCTCACATGTAAAGGAATTATGATTTCCAAATCAAAGGATCAGAAGCAACCGCTCTGATTAAGGATGGATAAGTTGAGTAAGCTTAGGGGTAAAATCGACAACAATTTGATTGGTCAAGATTCAGCTCATGTTTAAAATGACGTCTGAGCCGAAAGGATGAATTCTAGGATCTGAATGAGGATTGCGAGCATTCACAACATATTGAATCAATGGACTCAAAATGATAGTGACAAAGGTTGCCAATAAGAATACTATACTTCTGGTATTAACCATAATGCAAGCAAGCAAGAATGTCAAGAGCAATAAACTGCTAAGGATTTTCGGAAGATCGAATATTATTTCAAAGAACTTAGTGAAACACACAACAACTAGGGATGGGCGGATACTCGGTAAGTGCGTGGAATTATCCGTAGGGGTGTTCATGTGGATAATGAACTGCAAGGCAGTAGGCACAAAGTATCCTCGGGACAATAGAGATAATTTTTTAGGTATCTTGTAATAACAAGATCAATGGGATTGAAAATACAAGTGTATGCAGTTATCCATAATGATATAATAGTGGTAGGGAATTTGCAAAGGCGGTGGGCACAAGTGTCTCGACACAACATCAGAGATTATCTTCGGAATCTTCTAGTGCAGCAGGTGATCATCGGTAATAAGGGGAACTCCAGGTGGATGTGCTCACAAGATCCTAATGTTAGAGTTATTAAACCCATTTAAACCCGAATAGAAGAGAGATCAGAGTCCCAGAGTATAGACGAGGAATAAAAAAACCTCCTACCACCCAATGGCGACATGGGCCCGTAAGCCACACAACCATGTTAATAAAAGTTTTTCAGTTCCTAGACTCAACTTCGGCCAAGGAGTTTGGAAGGAGGATTCCTAAAGGCAGTCGGCTCTGATACCAACTTGTGACGCCCCTGATTTGACTGTACACTAACCATACACGCAAATGTGTACGATCGAGATCAAGAACTCACGGGAAGATATCACAACACAACTCTAGACACAAATTAAAATAATACAAGCTTTATATTACAAGACAGGGGCCTCGAGGGCTCGAATACATAAGCTCGAAAAACACAAGAGTCAACGGAAGCAATAATATCTGAGTACAGACATAAGTTAAACAAGTTTGCCTTAAGAAGGCTAGCACAAACTGGGATACATATCGAAAGAGGCGCAGGCCTCCTGCCTGGGATCCTCCTAAACTACTCCTGGTCGTCGTCGGCGGCCTGCACATAGTAGTAGGCACCTCCAGTGTAGTAGGAGTCATCGTCGACGGTGGAGTCTGGCTCCTGGACTCCATCATTTGGTCGCAACAATCGGGTATAGAAAGGGGGGAAAGAGGGATCAAAGCAACCGTGAGTACTCATCCAAAGTACTCGCCAGCAAGGAGCTACACTACATATGTATGCATTGGTATCAAATGGAAAAGGGGTATCATATGTGGACTGAACTGCAGAATGCCAGAATAAGAGGGGGATAGCTAGTCCTATCGAAGACTACGCTTCTAGCAACCTCCATCTTGCAGCATGTAGAAGAGAGTAGATGGTAAGTTCACCAAGTATCATCGCATAGCATAATCCTACACGGCGATCCTCCCCTCGTCGTCGTGTGAGAGAGCGATTACCGGTTGTCTCTGGCACTTGGAAGGGTGTGTTTTATTAAGTATCCGGTTCTAGTTGTCATAAGGTCAAGGTACAACTCCGAGTCGTCCATTTACCGAGGGACACGACTATTCGAATAGATAAACTTCCCTGCAGGGGTGCACCACATTTCCCAACACGCTCGATCCCCTTGTCCGGACACACTTTTCTGGGTCATGCCCGGCCTCGGAAGATCCACACGTCGCAGCCCTACCTAGGCACAACAGAGAGGTCAGCACGCCGGTCTAAATCCTATGGCGCAAGGGTCTGGGCCCATCGCCCATTGCACACCTGCACGTTGCGTACGTGGCCGGCGAGCAGACCTAGCCTCCCTTGTACAAGAGTAGGCGTTCCAGTCCAACCCAGCGCGCGCCGCTCAGTCGCTGACGTCACGAAGGCTTCGGCTGATACCACGACGTCGAGTGCCCATAACTGTTCCCGCGTAGTTGGTTAGTGCGTATAGGCCAGTGGCCAGACTCAGATCAAATACCAAGATCTCGTGAAGCGTGTTATTTTGAAGTAATCGCGAATGCCGACTAGGGCCAGGCCCACCTTTCTCCTAGGTGGTATCAACCTGCCCTATCACTCCGCAACAAAGATCCACCTAGAGGGCCGTCGGGACAAAGGTCCTTTCAGCCCCAATCCGTGAATCACTCGCGGGTACTCTACGAGCCGACCCATCTTTAGTCATCACATGTATCATGTATAAGATATATAATATATACCCGTGATCACCTCCCTAGTGATCACAGCCCGATAGTATAGCATGGCAGACGGACAGGAATGTAGGGTCACTGATGATAAGCTAGCATCCTATACTAAGGCATTTAGGATTGCAGGTAAGGTATCAACAACTGTAGCTACAATGACAGGCTATGCATCATAATAGGATTAACGGAAAGTAGTAACATGCTACACTACTCTAATGCAAGCAGTAGAGAGAAGAATAGGCGATATCTGATGATCAAGGGGGGGTTTGCCTAGTTGCTCTGGCAAGAAGGAGGGGTCATCTTCGATGTAGTCGATCACACGGACATCGGCAGCGGTCTCGGAGTCTACCGGAAATAAGTAACGAAGGGGGAACACAATAATTAACAGAGCAATCAAATGTAACACAAAGCAAGATGCGGCAATACGTTGTGCTAGGGGTGATGTAACGTAGGGACAGGTGATACCGGTGAAGGGGAGAAACATCCGGGAAACTATCCCCGGTTTTTCACGTTTTCGGACAGATAAATCGAAGGAGGAAAGTTGCGTGTTCGCGATGCTAGGGATGTGTGGCGGACGAACGGACTGCGTATCCAGATTCGTCTCGTCGTTCTGAGCAACTTTCATGTAGAAAATATTTTCATTGGAGTTACAGTTTAATTTATAAGAATTTTCAAAGTTTTAATCATTTTTTGAATTTTTTAAAAATTGTTTTAAAACGGATTGACCAAGTCAAGTTGACTGGTCAAAAGGGAGGGGGTGGCCCATATGTCATAGGTTGTACCTAAACAATTAAATAAAACTAACCTAATTGAATAAGACCCACATGTCATCTACACATAGACTAATCTAGACACTAATGTAATCCCTAAAACTAATCTAGCATTAACCTAATTAGACCGGCCACGCTAGGCAATACGCAGCCAGCGATGCATGGCTGGGCCTACAAGAATGGGAGTGCACAGCGGCTCAGCAAGCAGCATTAGCAATCAGCGACAGTAGTAGGGCCGCGCTCATCGCGAGCTCCTGCCGCCTAGACCGTGCCTGCTCGCGCCCTGCCGTGCGCGCCGCACCCTGGGCGCGCTCAGGCGCGCCGCCGCAGCCGCCCGTGGCCCTACCATTGCTCCGCTGCTCCTTTTACTGCTGCTGACGTCGCGTACATGCTGCTCCTGCCGCCTGCTCTTACCCATGGCCACGCCCGCTTGCTCCTCGCGCGCGGACGTCTGCCCAGGACGTGTCCCCTGCCCTGCTACTGCGCTGCTCTACGTGTTGCTGCCGCGCTGCTGAACTGCTCTAAACAATGCTCCTGCCTCCTACTACTGTCGCTGATTGCTAATGCTGCTTGCTGAGCCGCTGTGCACTCCCATCCTTGTATGCCCAGCCATGCATCGCTGGCTGCGTATTGCCTAGCGTGGCCGGTCTAATTAGGTTAATGCTAGATTGGTTTTAGGGATTACATTAGTCTCTAGATTAGTCTATGTGTAGATGACATGTGGGTCTTATTCAATTAGGTTAGTTTTATTTAATTGTTTAGGTACAGCCTATGACATATGGGCCACCCCTCCCTTTTTGACCAGTCAACTTGACTTGGTCAACCCGTTTCAAAACAATTTCAAAAAAAATTCAGAAAATGATTAAAACTTTGAAAATTCTTATAAATTAAACCGTAACTTGGATGAAAATGTTTTCTACATGAAAGTTGCTCAGAACGACGAGACGAATCCGGACACGCAACCCGTTCGTCCGCTACACATCTCTAGCATAGCGAACACACAACTTTTCCCCTCCGATTCATCTGTCCGAAAACGTGAAACACCGGGGATACTTTTCCGGATGTTTTCCCCCTTCACCGGTATCACCTGTCCCTACGTTAGGTCACCCCTAGCACAACGTATTGCCGCATTTTGCTTTGTGTTACATTTGATTGCTCTATTAATTATTGTGTTCCCCCTCCGTTACTTATTCCCGGTAGACTCCGAGACCGATGACGATGTCCGTGTGATCGACTACATCGAAGATGACCCCTCCTTGTCAGAGCAACCAGGCAAGCCCCCCCTTAATCACCAGATATCGTCTATTCTTCTCTCTACTGCTTGCATTAGAGTAGTGTAGCATGTTACTGCTTTCCGTTAATCCTATTCGGATCCATGGCCTGTCATTGTAGCTACAGTTGTTGATACCTTACCTGCAATCCTAAATGCCTTAGTATAGGATGCTAGTTTATCATCAATGACCCTACATTTTGTCTGTCTGCCATGCTATACTATCGGGTCGTGATCAGTAGGGAGGTGATCACGGGTATATATTATATATCTTATAAATGATACATGTGATGACTAAAGATGGGTCGGCTCGTAGAGTACCGGCGAGTGATTCACGGATTGGGGCTGAAAGGACCTTTGTCCCGATGGCCCTCTAGGTGGATCTTTGTGGTGGAGTGACAGGGCAAGTTGAGACCACCTAGGAGAAAGGTGGGCCTGGCCCTGGTCGGCGTTCGTGATTACTTCAAAATAACACGCTTAACGAGATCTTGGTATTTGATCTGAGTCTGGCCACTGGCCTATATGCACTAACCAACTACGCGGGAACAGTTATGGGCACTCGACGTCGTGGTATCAGCCGAAGCCTTCGTGACGTCAACGACTGAGCGACGCGCGCCGGGTTGGACTGGAACGCCTGCTCTTGTGTAAGGGAGGCTAGGTCTGCTCGCCGGCCGCGTACGCAACGTGCAGGTGTGCAATGGGCGATGGGCCCAGACCCCTGCGCCATAGGATTTAGACCGGCGTGCTGACCTATCTTGTGTGCCTAGGTAGGGCTGCGACGTGTTGATCTTCCGAGGCCGGGCATGACCCAGAAAAGTGTGTCCGGACAAAGGGGATCGAGTGTGTTGGGAAATGTGGTGCACCCATGCAGGGAAGTTTATCTATTCGAATAGTCGTGTCCCTCGGTAAAAGGAGGACCCGGAGTTGTACCTTGACCTTATGACAACTAGAACCGGATACTTAATAAAACACACCCTTCCAAGTGCCAGATACAACCGGTGATCGCTCTCTCACAGGGCGACGAGGGGAGAATCGCCTGGTAGGATTATGCTATGCGATGATACTTGGTGAACTTACCATCTACTCTCTTCTACATGCTGCAAGATGGAGGTTTCCAGAAGCGTAGTCTTCGATAGGACTAGCTACCCCCCTCTTATTCTGGCATTCTACAGTTCAGTCCACATATGATACCCCTTTTCCATTTGATATCAATGCATACATATGTAGTGTAGCTCCTTGCTTGTGATTACTTTGGATGAGTACTCACGGTTGCTTTGCTCCCTCTTTCCCCCTTTCTATACCCGATTGTTGCGACCAGACGATGCAGTCCAGGAGCCAGACGCCACCGTTGACGACGACTCCTACTACACTGGAGGTGCCTACTACTACGTGTAGGCCGCTGACGATGACCAAGAGTAGTTTAGGAGGATCCCAGGCAGGAGGCATGCGCCTCTTTCGATATGTATCCCAGTTTGTGCTAGCCTTCTTAAGGTAAACTTGTTTAACTTATGTCTGTACTCAGATATTATTGCTTCCGTTGACTCTTGTGTTTTTCAAGCTATGTATTCGAGCCCTCGAGGCCTCTGGCTTGTAATATAAAGCTTGTACTATTTTAATTTGTGTCTAGAGTTGTGTTGTGATATCTTCCTGTGAGTCCTTGATCTTGATCGTACACATTTACGTGTATGATTAGTGTACGGTCAAATTGGGGGCGTCACAGAAACTAATGCAAAAACTGGGTATGAAAGGGATATGATCAAAGTGTGAACTTGCCTCGTACTGTTGATGAAGATGATTCGCACTCATAACTCCTGATAGTTCTACTCGTCACACTCCGGTCAATCTATCATGAGCAAGCAATAGTAACCACAGATAAGCAATCACTCAAAAGATCGAAAAGAACGAAGAAGAAAATTCAGAAAACACCAAAATCAAGCAAATAACTCTTGCAACATAAAACAATTTCTAACAGTACCAAAATTATGTGAATTTGGCCTTATCAGAAAGTTTAGGTCAAGAACTTCGATTTGCAAAAAGAGTCAACTAAATCGGAATTATAAAACTCAAGTTACGATCAAACGAAGTTCAAATACAAATCTGTTTGAATTCAAATTTTAAAACTTTGAAAAATATGTTTAAGTTAATTATCTGTATAGAGGGGATCATAACGAAGAAGTAGGCATTGGTTTCGTTGGATTTGGACAAACGAGCGAAAAGTTGTGGTCGTTTGAAAAAAACAGGGGCCAAACTATAAAGAAACTAATTACGGATAGGCCCCTGACTAAAACTAACAGAAAAAGAAAAGACTAAATAATAAAAGTTCGTTTTCTAAACCTAACTAGTGAACGTTCTCTAAATAAGTAAACATAATCAAAAACTGGTTCTAAGACGAAAACCAGAACTAAAACAACTAAAAAAATCGGGCGAACCGGGCGGTTCCTACCAGTTCAGGCGGGTCAACGGCGACGGCGACTTCCCGCGGCGGCTAGCTTTGACGGCGCGGCTAGCAACAGCGAGGCGCGGGCGGCGGCAGCAAGGTGCGACGCGGCAGGAGGGAGCGGCGGCGGCGGCGCGGAACGACGAGAAGCGAGCGGCGACGGCGGGTGGCGAGATGCGGACAGCGGCAGGCGGTGAAAAGAGAGGGGGCGGGCGGCGGATCTCGCCTTATAAAGGCCAGGGGAGGGTGGTGGCGTGCGGGAGGGGTTCGGGTGCGAGGAGGCCGGCGGCGGCACGGCGGCGGCCAGCGTGCTCGGGTGGGACTCCGCCCGGAGTTGGAGGCGGTTGGCGAGTTGGGTTGGGCCTCGCTGAGGAGCTGGGCCGGCCCAGTCGACGGGAGTTTCTTTTTTTAACAATTTTGTAGACAAGAAAAGAAACAAAAACGAAATAAAATAAAAAATATACTATAGTCATATTATATATCAAAATTTTCAGAAAAAGATTTTCTACAGGATGAACATTTTTATAGCATCAGATGAAATCTATAAAAATTCAAATAAAGCAAAGAGTGCTACTGCTCTAATAAAATCCAATAAAAATCATTTTAAAAATACCAAAATAATTTCAAATTTATTTCGATCCAATTTTCCTATGTAGGGAATCATGTTACCCTATTTTCCATATATTTTGTTTTTTGGAGAAAAATAATTTGAATAAAACCCAAATAACTCCCAATTGAAAATAATTTCAAAAGGGACTTTAAATTTGATTCTTTGAAACTTCCAACTCATATTTCATATGATTTGAAGAAGTCATTTTATCTTCTCTCATGAAAATCATTGAGTTGCTTAAAGTTTATGAATTTGAAATATTTCCAAATGGAATTCAAAACTTTTCAAAACCCTTTATCATTTAAATAAATGGAAGAAGTCATGTCATCTTCTCTCTAGGGTTTTGTATTTGAAAGAATTTGAATTCATGCAGATCATAAAAGCAAGATGAAAGTTTGGGAAAGTACTTTTATTCCCTCTCATTTAACTTTCAAAAGGTTTTGAATTTCACTCAATTTCAGTCAATCAAGCAAGCAATCGATCAAATCTATCTATTTATTATAACATTCCAAAATTTAGAATTTTAGGATGTTACAAACCTACCACCCTTAAAATGAATCTCGTCCTCGAGATTCGGAGAGGCTAGAAAGAAATAGGTTAGGTTTGGGGTCTTCTCAAAATCCATCGATCATCACAGGGGGTCTGGGGTGCTACCACCCTTAGAATCATCGTTACGGTCCCATCAATACTCATATACTCTATCCTTATTCTTGACAGGGCCGGTATTCTCAGATCTTCTGTATAATTCCTTCTCTGGGCTGTTCCGGTAGGGGCATAACCTTTACTTCAATTCTTGTGTCCTTTTATCTTGGTAGGATTCTTCCGAGACTGGATCTTCTTAGCTGATGGGTCTGGCGCCAATACTAAACAACTATCGATATCTCATGGTGGTCAACAATTTATTGTTTCTCCTGCAGGAAATGGGTCTGGGTTGAACCTCGCCGTATATCCTACGATTGGCAAGAGCTGCCTTGTACAAGGGAAAAATACTTATACCATTCTAGGGTTCAAACAAGGTTTTGATCGTCGTCTCTCTACTATAGGCAAGTCACTTAGATTTACCATCCCACATAGCAAGGCGAATAATAAGAGTAAGTCGGTATGGTGATCAATCCATCCCGCACCCAAATCGTTACCCTGTATATGGTTTAGCGAATCTCGCAATCTAACACTCGATCATCCTCACAAGCATTGCAGAATTTCTCTTGTCGACGAACTAAGTTCGGAAAAATCATTGATTCAGCAAGCCAAACAAAACATCTATCGTTCCTTCACAACTCTCAGGTTTTGCATTACTCCTCTGAGATCTTCTGTCGAAAAACGTAACTCCTTCCAGGGTTTTTCCTTCAACAAGAGTGTGCTTGCTTCTTGCCAGGTCCTGGGGCCTGTGGGTTATGGCCCATCCCATCACTTGTAAGCCTTGAACTCATCATCGGGGCAACTGATCATTATTCCAACATCCAACTTCCTAGCATTCTCAAATTCATCCAATTGTGATGTCTCTCTTCCTTCTATTGGTACAAAACTAAAACGTGATTACCCCGACTCATCATGGAGTTACAATTGCTCCATATTACCAACATTATACCTCCTTTATATCCAATAGTACTTCATCCCTCCATATTCTTGGGGTATACCACATATCGGGATAAAACTTATACTTATTTTGTCCAAAATCCACTCCGTGGAATATCATTATCTTTTCCAAGGGCCAAGTGTCCTCACAGGGTACTACCACCCTTAAAATGCTCCATTTCATCCATAAAACAATTTTCTCATATCCTCGAAAATGGTCAAAATCTTTCTTCATGGAGTAACAACTCATAAAATCCAATCGGTTCCAAAGATGCTAACTTTATTGGTTCTCCAACCATTTCAATGTAACGCCCCGAGACCGAGGTGCCAGGTGTCTTTCAGTTATTCGCTGTTGTTGCCATGTCATTCGCTTGCGTGTTGCATCTTGTCATGTCATCATGTGCATTGCATCATCATGTTTTCAAAACTTGCATCCGTCCAGGTTCCCCAGTTCTCTTCGTTGTCCGTTCCGAGTCAAGACACACTTGCACACGCCCGTGGCACGTCCGAAATATTATTTGATAAGTGGCCGGAAAATGTTCTCGGGTTGGGTTGAAAGTTGGCGTGTGGTCTTTTTATAGTGTAGATAGACCGTCTGTCAAGTTTCATCGCATTCGGAGTTCGTTTGTCAGCCCAACCGTTAAACTATAGCGGCATTATAGTCGGTCTAACGTCGGACATTTTCGGTCTCCGGAAATCGTGCCGGGCTGCATCTCTCCCCTCTTCTCTCAGACCAACCCGCTCTCCACAGTCCACCTAGGCCCATGCCTACCCCTCTCTGCGCAGTGCATCAAACCCCTTGCGCGCGTCCGAAAATTGTCCCGGACCCGACCCGAGTAGTCGTCACCGTTGGGTCCCGATCATCCCCAAACATCTACAAAACATCACCGTTTTCTTGTTTGGACTCCCTATCTATTTTCTTCCGGCCGTCTGATTACGATCAGAGGGACGGATTTGCCCCTACCCAAATATCCACTCGCTATGTATTCTAGTCCAACCCTAAAAACTAGGGATCTATCCCATCCATTCCGCATCCACCTGCCCAAATCCCCTCTCAGCGCCGCCACCCCCCACCTAACTCCACTCGGTTTTCCATGCCCGACCAATCAAGAGCGCATGCCTCGATCTGGATCAAGAGGAGCGTTGATCCATCCCAGTCTCTCCTCGCAGAGACCTCCCGCGAGCCTACAGGCCGGCCCCGTCGCCGTTCCTCCTCTGCTCTCTTCCTTCCCCTCTCTCTTTTCTTCCCTGTCTCACCTCTCTCTATGTGTCTCTCTTCACCACGGACAGGACTCGACGACCTCCGCCATCCAGGGCCTCGCCATGGCCGTCCTCTCCTTCCTCGCGTTGCCGGAGATGCCCCGTCTTCGCCATGTCCCGCTGCCGCCCGGACCGTCTGCGTTGACCCCTGCATCCACTCCAGCCTTGCCGTCCCGCCGAAGTCCCCATGCCCGCGTCCGCGCCCCCGCAAGCCACGGCCGAGGCAGCTGCCTCCTCGCACGCCAGATGCACGGGCACGACCCCTTGACCCTGCCGACGAGGTCTGCCGCCAAAGGACGCCCTGCCATGGCGCCGCCGTTTCAAGCTTCAAGCCCCGGACGCCAAGTCCCTGCCACCCAGGACCCATCGCGCGCCTTCCTCTGCATCGAACAGGGAGGACGAGATGCTCGTTTCCCTCGCCATCGCTGCGCCCGCGCGCCAGGTTCCTTGCGGTCACCCCGGAGACTGGTCCTCGCTGGCCTTCCCTGTATGCCCGCTGCCGCCGTCCCGTGTCTTCCCGGCGAGAGCCTCTCCTCTACTCCGTCCGGTTTGAGAGAGCGCTGCCTTTTTCCCCTTCGTTGACCGCAGCCCGCTCCAAGTCCCGTGCCTCACAAGCTCCTGTGGCCGTTGCCTCTGTTCTATCCGGAGGATCCCCTCGCCCGCTTCGTCACGCGTGGTTGCGTTGACTATGCGTGGATTCAGCCCGCGCTAGGCCCAGCCGCTCTCCTGTCAGTCTGAGCCACCCCCGATCGGGCCACGACCCACTAGGTGAGCTCCTTCCCCAGCCCTCTGTGCTCTAATTCGGCCCGTGTAATGTTTTTTCCTGTCTGGACGATTTTGCCTTTTATCCAGATGCTGCAGTTTTTTTTCCAGATTAGCCCCTAAACTTCATGCATATTTTAACTTACAAACTAAGCATCACATGTAAAAACTTAATATATGAAACTTGCTTAGAATTTTGTGTAGATTAATAATATATCATTTTCATCCATGTCTAAAATGTCTAAAATGTTGTTTGTTTAATCTTGCTTAAATAACTTGCTAAAATGCTTTATTTCATAACTAAATAACCGTAGCTCCGAATTAAATAATCTTTATATGTAAATGGGGTAGAAAAATGCCTAGATTTACTTGGTGCACTCATCTTGCATGTTTAACAACTCTAAAATAATGTTTAGGGCAGAACAGTACCAAAACCTAAAATATGCACATGAGGTTTTTCCGGACTTGTTGCTTGTTGTTCCGGCCTCATTTAAACTTGCCTAGATGTGTGGTTTACTTATGCTTCACCTCTTGCCATGCTAAACAACATTTAATATTGTTGGGTAAATAAACAAGAGAGAACTAAATAAGTCATGTGGTGTTTTCGGCAATATGCAACTTGTTGCATATTGAGCTCCACTTAATTTGTAGGATTGTTTGTGCACTTTGCCATGCCATGCCATGCCTCATTAAACCGGTCATGCATCATACTTGGATGTGCATCATGCCATGATTTTGTGATGGTTGTTTACTATGTTGTTTTGCCTCTTTCCGGTGTTGCTTCTTCGGGTTGGTTCTGATAACGTCGTGTTGTGAGGATCCGTTCGACTTCGTCCGTTTGTATTCTTCATGGACTCGTTCTTCTTCCTTTCGGGATCTCAGGAAAGATGACCATACCCTCGAAATCACTTCTATCTTTGCTTGCTAGTTGCTCGCTCTTTTGCTATACATATGCTGCGATACCTACCACTCGCTTATCATGCCTCCCATATTGTTGAACCAAGCCTCTAACCCACCTTGTCCTAGCAAACCGTTGTTTGGCTATGTTACTGCTTTGCTCAGCCCCTCTTATAGCGTTGTTAGTTGCAGGTGAAGATTGGAGCTTGTTCCATGTTGGAACATGGATATTTTGTTGGGATATCACAATATCTCTTATTTAATTAATGCATCTATATACTTGGTAAAGGGTAGAAGGCTCGGCCTTATGCCTGGTGTTTTGTTCCACTCTTGCCGCCCTAGTTTCTCTGTCATATCGGTGTTATGTTCCCGGATTTTGCGTTCCTCACGCGGTTGGGTTATAATGGGAACCCCTTGACAGTTCGCCTTGAATAAAACTCCTCCAGCAAGGCCCAACCTTGGTTTACCATTCGCCACCTAGCCTTTTCCCTTGGGAGTCGCCCATCCCGAGGGTCATCTTTATTTTAAACCCCCCGGGCCAGTGCTTGTCTAAGTGTTGGTCCAAACTAGAGCCCCTTGCAGCGCCACCTCGGGGAAACTCGAGGGCTGGTTTTAGTTGTATGGATTGCTTATCCGGTGTTGCCTTGAGAACGAGATATGTGCAGCTCCTATCGGGATGTCGGCGCATCGGGTGGTCTTGCTGGACTTGTTTTACCATTGCCGAGGATGTTTTGTAACCAGGATTTCGAGCCTGATCGGGTCTTCCCGCTAGAAGGAATATCCTTCGTTGACCGTGAGAGCTTGTGATGGGCTAAGTTGGGACACCCCTGCAGGGTTTTGAACTTTCGAAAGTCGTGCCCGCGGTTATGGGCAGATGGGAATTTGTTAACATCCGGTTGTAGAAAACCTGAAGTTGACCTTAATTAAAATGCATCAACTGCGTGTGTTACCGTGATTGTCTCTTTCCGGCGGAGTCCGGGAAGTGAACACAACATTGGAGTTATGCTTGACGTAGGTTGTTCTAGATCACTTCTTGATCATACTTTTATCGACCGTGCTTTGCCTTCTCTTCTCGCTCTCATTTGCATATGTTAGCCACCATATATGCTAGTCACTTGCCGCAGCTCCACCTCATACCTTTTACCTTACCCATAAGCTTAAATAGTCTTGATCGCGAGGGTGTGAGATTGCTGAGTCCCCGTGACTCACAGATACTTCCAAAACCAGTTTGCAGGTGCCGATGTTACCGAGCAGGTGACGCAACCAAGCTCAGGAGGAGCTCGAAGAAGATCTTGTCCTTTGTGTTGTTTCGTTTTAGTTGATCAGTAGTGGAGCCCAGTTGGGGTCGATCGGGGATCTGTGTAGCATTTGGGGTAGTCTTCTTTTATTTTGGTTCCGTAGTCGGACCTTGATTGTATCTGGATGATGTAATGCTTTATTCATGTATTGTGTGACGTGGTGATTGTAAGCCAACTATGTATCTCTTTCCCTTATATATTACATGGGTTGTGTGAAGATTACCTCACTTGCGACATTGCTTTCAATGCGGTTATGCCTCTAAGTCGTGCTTCGACACGTAGGAGATATAGCCGCATCGAGAGCGTTACAAGTTGGTATCAGAGCCTTCCCCGACCTTAGGAGCCCACTGCTTGATCGAATAGCTGGCATTGTTGAGTCTAGAAAAATGTTTTGAGTCATTTAGAATTATATATATCGGAGAGTTAGGACTTCTTTTTACTCCCTAGTCCCTTCATCGCTCTAGTGAGGCATCCTGACGTAGAGTTTTGACTCTTCTCTTCTCAAATTTCACTAAATTTTTTTAGGATCACGTGGGTATCTTGGAATCGTTCCGATGGTTTTGTGACGAGAACATTGTTCTTGGTGCCTCCTGTCATTTAGGGGTTGTGGCAGTGTCCCGGGGAGTTGAGCTCCGAGGTGTTGTCGTCACAATTTTATCGTTGCAGTTCTGGAATACCTGAGATTAGTTTCACTGACATCGAAAATCTCTTTTATGCAGTTGTTGGTGAGATAACCTCAACGCCACCCAGTACTGGGGCGGGAGTTCGGGAGTATTGCCATAACTCGTATAACGGATGCTTTTCGAAGGTTGAGGTAAACGATTTCCGAAGGTTTCTTGGTTATGTGTTGAAGGATGGATACAGCTGGATGTAGGATTTGCTAGTTTTGGGTGAGATATTATGCTTCCCCTGTATCCCCAACACCAGATTGCATAACCGGGAAAATTTCGGGAGTTTATAAGTGGGAATTCAAGTAGCTCTTAGGATATCTTTCCGACAGATGCATGATATGAAATTGGGGTTCGACGTCTAGTGGTCCGCCTATTCACGGTTGGTTTTACAGTGGTCTCGTTGTGTCTTAAAGAGTCCTTGGCTATGCTGACTCGGGGACGCTTCGTATGTCATGTGCACTGCCTTGTACATGATGGTGCTGTACGATCGAGCCCGTGTAGGCCCCACCACGAAAACTTCAGACAAAATCTCTATCATATGTTTGTTCCGGCTTATTCTGCAAGCCAATCTTTTGTTTTGCTTTGATTTGTGGTATTCGAGTTGCTTCGAAGTCAAGTATTGATTCCATACCTTTCCTAAATGGTGTTCTCATACTCCGATGTGAATACCAATCCTTCTTGATCATCAAGATTGTTTTGTCAATCCTTTTTAACTGGTGTGCTTCTCTTCAAGTGGATCCGATCATTTCAACATTCACAAGATCAATTATCAGTTCTTCTCAATGTTTTTTTGTTTCATCCATCTCCAAGTTGCCTTTGTTTTTCCCGCCCTCCCTCCCTTGTTTTTCTTGAAGGACTTAGATTTCTTAATTGAGTATCCATCTTATTGATGTGAAGCCTCTCCATTCTTTTCCTTCAATGTTCTTATCTGGTGATTCTCATGAAGATACTAACGGAGCTTTTAGTTCATCATTCTTCATTTCTTTTATCTTCTCCGGTGGTTTCAAGTCAAGCTTTGTTGATCTTACCATTTCCTCATTTCAATGCCTTCTCATACCGGTGCACCTCATAATAATTCACTTCTCACTATTCATTTGTTCCGGCGTGCTCAAGCTTTCTCAAAAGGCTCGTCTTGTCATTCAAGATCTGTTCAACCTATTTCGAGGTTGTTATCTCATTCCAGCCATTTAATTCAACCGGTGCATTCTCTCTTTTAAATTGTTCTACGGAGTATCTTTTGAGTGGGCCCTAACCCACATGTCTTTTCCCTAGGATCTTACCCGACTCTTCTAATTTCCAGAGTTATTCTCATATTCATCTCAAAGTTTGACGTAAGAATGATTTATCATCAGTCAAATGCCTTTCTCCAAGATCGGTTAAATTCTTTTCATCGTTGGCTCAACCTTTTCCATTCTTCATTCCGAAGTGCCTCAACAATTCTTGATGGTGTTTCTCGTCGTCATTCTCGGATTTTGAAGACCGAAGAAGATTTTTTCTCTCAATCTTGCTCTTTTCTCTTAAAGATTCATGATTCTAGCGTTATGCCATTCTCTCATAATTATTTTCGGTTGTGAGAATTCTTTTCACCCATCCGGAGCAATTCAGGAGTCTTTTCGGTTTGATTATCCGGAGCCCATCATCTCAGAGTTATTCATTCCAGCTTTCAGCTCTCATACTCTAAATCATACCACTGCTTAAATCAAGGATTCTCTAATCAGCTCGTAATCTCTTCGTTCTCATGGATCTAAATTCTCTCAAGTATCTTCGTTCTTTATATAATTCTTCCTGGTGTTTCTTTATATTTACTTCGTTCATTTCCAATTCTTATGGTGGTTCGTTCAAGATTTCTCTTCCGTATCAATTCATTCGTGGTTTCAATTCTACTGGTGGTTCGTTGAAGACCTTCCTCAAGTTTGTGCTATATCTATCTTAATCCTTTCTACGAGAATAAGTAGTAGGCCAAATCCATTGCTTGTCATCAATCTAAATTGGTGAAGGATGAGCATAACATAATTCTTATTCTTGTTTCATCCTAATGATTAATTCCTTATTCCGGAGGTTCTTCAAATTCTCTATTTCAATTGTTTCATCTTTCTTTTCCGGAGTTCTGAGGTTTTCCGTTTTATCTCACCACGGAGATCCATCTAAATCATTCCAAGGTTTCACCTTGTGTTTTCAACTTCTCTTTCCTTTTTGTTTGATCATCCTTTTGTTACTGGAGTTCTTCATGAAGGTTCTACATGATGGTTTCATCAAGGATTTATTTCCTTCTCGAAGTGTTCATCAACATTCTTTTCAGAGGAGCTCAAGCATTCGTCATCTTGCAATCCGGAGTGCAATTCTTTTACCGTATCATTTGAGGTGGTGCTATGGCATTCTTCATAACTTGAGTTCATGTTTCATGATTCACATGTTGTTAAGAATGAGGTATTTTAATCCATCAATCCCTTCGTTGGAATTATCTTGGGCTATATTTCACCTAAAACTGTCCCTAAGGATTGTTGCTATTTATGGTGCTCATATAGGACCCAAGTTCTTCTTTATCCTCCTGGTGAAATAGTTTCTCGTCTCCTTGCTCTTATCAATCCAATCTTTTTCCGTGAGTGGCAGGTTGTCACCTCATAATTTTGAGATGCTTTCCATAAGCCCATTTCAAGCTTATCCTATCGTTGTTGGTGTTCCAACAACTCCGTTCGACCCTTCTCCTAAGGACACCTTTCAAGCTCTTTTGTAGCAGAAGTTGGCTTTTTCTTCTACATTCTTTTATCTCTATGATCTATCATCGATTTCTCTCTTCCGGAGACATTGTGATGTTGCTCTCTTCAACCCATCTTCTTGTTTTATTAGGATCGTGTTCTTTTCGTGCTTATCCTTTTAGCCGAAGTGTTGTGTCCTCTTTTCAAGTATCCTCTCATCTTGTCAAGTTCAATTCCTTCCATTTATAGGCAGAGTGTTGTCCAAATTATATCATTCTTATTCCTTCCCTATCTTGTTTTAACCAGAGTATTGTGCCCCTTTGTTCAAGTTCTTTTCGCCTTATCAAGCCTTGCATCTCTTTTCAACCGGAGTGCTGTCCGAATTTGTTCTTTCTTATTACTCTTCCCTACTGGAGTGCTTTCAACCTTGTTCTTCCTCGTTCCTCTTTCCTAACGGAGTGTTTTCAACTTTGTTCATCTCCGTTGTATTCTTTTCTCGAAATGGCTTAACCGTTGCAAGGTTCTTTGGTCTCACTCGTTTGTCAAAGAAGCAACTTAGTTTTACCTCTTCTCTTTCTCTTCCGTTGTCCCTCCGGTGCCATTCTAGATCTCGGGACGAGATCCTCTCGTAGTGGTGGAGTGTTGTAACGCCCCGAGACCGAGGTGCCAGGTGTCTTTCAGTTATTCGCTGTTGTTGCCATGTCATTCGCTTGCGTGTTGCATCTTGTCATGTCATCATGTGCATTGCATCATCATGTTTTCAAAACTTGCATCCGTCCGGGTTCCCCAGTTCTCTCCGTTGTCCGCTCCGAGTCCAGACACACTTGCACGCACCCGTGGCACGTCCGAAATATTATTTGATAAGTGGCCGGAAAATGTTCTCGGATTGGGTTGAAAGTTGGCGTGTGGTCTTTTTATAGTGTAGATAGACCGTCTGTCAAGTTTCATCGCATTCGGAGTTCGTTTGTCAGCCCAACCGTTAAACTATAGCGGCATTATAGCCGGTCTAACGTTGGACGTTTTTGGTCTCCGGAAATCGTGCCGGGCTGCATCTCTCCCCTCTTTTCTCAGACCAACCCGCTCTCCATAGTCCACCTAGGCCCATGCCTACCCCTCTCTGCGCAGTGCATCGAACCCCTCGCGCGCGTCCGAAAATTGTCCCGGACCCGACCCGAGCAGTCGTCACCGTTGGGTCCGGATCATCCCCAAACATCTACAAAACGTCACCGTTTTCTTGTTTGGACTCCCTATCTATTTTTTTTCCGGCCGTCTGATTACGATCGGAGGGACGGATTAGCCCCTACCCAAATATCCACTCGCTATATATTCTAGTCTAACCCTAAAAACTAGGGATCTGTCCCATCCATTCCGCATCCACCTGCCCAAATCCCCTCGCAGCGCCGCCACCCCCCACCTAACTCCACTCAGTTTTCCGTGCCCGACCAATCAAGAGCGCATGCCTCGATCTGGATCGAGAGGAGCGCCGATCCATCCCGGTCTCTCCTCGTAGAGACCTCCCGCGAGCCTGCAGGCCAACCCCGTCGCCGTTCCTCCTCTGCTCTCTTCCTTCCCCTCTCTCTTTTCTTCTCTGTCTCACCTCTCTCTATGTGTCTCTCTTCGCCATGGACAGGACTCGACGACCTCCGCCATCCAGGGCCTCGCCATGGCCGCCCTCTCCTTCCTCGCCTTGCCGGAGATGCCCCGTCTTCGCCATGTCCCGCTGCCGCCCGGACCGTCTGCGTTGACCCCTGCATCCGCTCCAGCCTTGCCGTCCCGCCGAAGTCCCCATGCCTGGGTCCGCGCCCCCGCAAGCCATGGCCGAGGCAGCTGCCTCCTCGCACGCCCGATGCGCGGGCACGACCCCTTGACCCTGCCGACGAGGTCTGCCGCCAAAGGACTCCCTGCCATGGCGCCGCCGTTTCAAGCTTCAAGCCACGGACGCCAAGTCCCTGCCGCCCAGGACCCATCGCGCGCCTTCCTCTGCATCGAACGGGGAGGACGAGATGCTCGTTTTCCTCGCCATCGCTGCGCCCGCGCGCCAGGTTCCTCGCTGTCACCCCCGGAGACTGGTCCTCGCCGGCCTTCCCTGCATGCCCGCTGCCGCCGTCCCGTGTCTTCCCGGCGAGAGCCTCTGCTCTACTCTGTCCGGTTTGAGAGAGCGCTGCCTTTTTCCCCTTCGTTCACCGCAGCCCGCTCCAAGTCCCCTCGCAAGCTCCTGTGGCCGCTGCCTCTGTTCGATCCAGAGGATCCCCTCGCCTGCTTCGTCATGCGTGGTTGCGTTGACTACGCGTGGATTCAGCCCGCGCTAGGCCCAGCCGCTCCCCTGTCAGTCCGAGCCACCCCCTATCGGGCCACGGCCCGCTAGGTGAGCTCCTTCCCCAGCCCTCTGTGCTCTAATTCGGCCCGCGTAATGTTTTTTCCTGTCTGGACGATTTTGCCTTTTATCCAGATGCTGTAGTTTTTTTTCAGATTAGCCCCTAAACTTCATGCATATTTTAACTTACAAACTAAGCATCACATGTAAAAACTTAATATATGAAACTTGCTTAGAATTTTGTGTAGATTAATAATATATCATTTTCATCCATGTCTAAAATGTTTAAAATGCTATTTGTTTAATCTTGCTTAAATAACTTGCTAAAATGCTTTATTTCATAACTAAATAACCGTAGCTCCGAATTAAATAATCTTTATATGTAAATGGGGTAGAAAAATGCCTAGATTTACTTGGTGCACTCATCTCACAAGTTTAACAACTCTAAAATAATGTTTAGGGCAGAACAGTACCAAAACCTAAAATATGCACATGAGGTTTTTCCGGACTTGTTGCTTGTTGTTCCGGCCTCATTTAAACTTGCCTAGATGTGTAGTTTACTTATGCTTCACCTCTTGCCATGCTAAACAACATTTAATATTGTTGGGTAAATAAACAAGAGAGAACTAAATAAGTCATGTGGTGTTTTCGGCAATATGCAACTCGTTGCATATTGAGCTCCACTTAATTTGTAGGATTGTTTGTGCACTTTGCCATGCCATGCCATGCCTCATTAAACCGGCCATGCATCATACTTGGATGTGCATCATGCCATGATTTTGTGATGGTTGTTTACTATGTTGTTTTGCCTCTTTCCGGTGTTTCTTCTTCGGGTTGGTTCCGATAACGTCGTGTTGTGAGGATCCGTTCGACTTCGTCCATTTGTCTTCTTCATGGACTCGTTCTTCTTCCTTGCGGGATCTCAGGCAAGATGACCATACCCTCGAAATCACTTCTATCTTTGCTTGCTAGTTGCTCGCTCTTTTGCTATGCTTATGCTGCGATAGCCACCACTTGCTTATCATGCCTCCCATATTGTTGAACCAATCCTCTAACCCACCTTGTCCTAGCAAACCGTTGTTTGGCTATGTTACCGCTTTGCTCAGCCCCTCTTATAGCGTTGTTAGTTGCAGGTGAAGATTGGAGCTTGTTCCATGTTGGAACATGGATATTTTGTTGGGATATCACAATATCTCTTATTTAATTAATGCATCTATATACTTGGTAAAGGGTGGAAGGCTCGGCCTTATGCCTGGTGTTTTGTTCCACTCTTGCCGCCCTATTTTTCCGTCATATCGGTGTTATGTTCCCGGATTTTGCGTTCCTCACGCGGTTGGGTTATAATGGGAACCCCTTGACAGTTCGCCTTGAATAAAACTCCTCCAGCAAGGCCCAACCTTGGTCTTACCATTCGCCACCTAGCCTTTTCCGTTGGGAGTCACGCATCTCGAGGGTCATCTTTATTTTAACCCCCCCGGGCCAGTGCTTGTCTAAGTGTTGGTCCAAACTAGAGCCCCTTGCAGCGTCACCTTGGGGAAACTCGAGGGCTGGTTTTAGTTCTACGGATTGCTTATCCGGTGTTGCCCTGAGAACGAGATATGTGCAGCTCCTATCGGGATGTCGGCGCATCGGGTGGTCTTGCTGGACTTGTTTTACCATTGTCGAGGATGTCTTGTAACCGGGATTCCGAGCGTGATCGGCTCTTCCCGCTAGAAGGGATATCCTTCGTTGACCGTGAGAGCTTGTGATGGGCTAAGTTGGGACACCCCTGCAGGGTTTTGAACTTTCGAAAGCTGTGCCCGCGGTTATGGGCAGATGGGAATTTGTTAACATCCAGTTGTAGAAAACCTGAAGTTGACGTTAATTAAAATGCATCAACTGCGTGTGTTACCGTGATTGTCTCTTTCCGGCGGAGTCCGGGAAGTGAACACGGTGTTGGAGTTATGCTTGACGTAGGTTGTTCTAGGATCACTTCTTGATCATACTTTTATCGACCGTGCTTTGCCTTCTCTTCTCGCTCTCATTTGCGTATGTTAGCCACCATATATGCTAGTCACTTGCTGCAGCTCCACCTCATAACTTTTACCTTACCCATAAGCTTAAATAGTCTTGATCAAGAGGGTGTGAGATTGCTGAGTCCCCGTGACTCAAAGATACTTCCAAAACCAGTTTGCAGGTGCCGATGTTACCGAGTAGGTGACGCAACCAAGCTCGGGAGGAGCTCGATGAATATCTTGTCCTTTGTGTTGTTTCGTTTTAGTTGATCAGTAGTGGAGCCCAGTTGGGGTCGATCGGGGATCTGTGTAGCATTTGGGGTAGTCTTCTTTTATTTTGGTTCCGTAGTCGGACCTTGATTGTATCTGGATGATGTAATGCTTTATTCATGTATTGTGTGACGTGGTGATTGTAAGCCAACTATGTATCTCTTTCCCTTATATATTACATGGGTTGTGTGAAGATTACCTCACTTGCGACATTGCTTTCAATGCGGTTATGCCTCTAAGTCGTGCTTCGACACGTGGGAGATATAGCCACATCGAGAGCGTTACATTCAATCTCCTGGATTTCCATTACATGCCTCAACTCAACACCTCAATATAAAAGAAATGTTCCCTCTACTACTACTATACTTCTCACAGACACAACTAATTATCACAAGCCTCCTTCTCCTTGGGACAATCTCTGGCAAAGTGCCCTGCTTCATTACAACGAAAACATATTACTTCTGACAAGTCTCGTGGTTTCCTTGTGACTACATAGCCTCCTTGGGTCCTCGGCTTCCTTTTTGGGCAACTGCTGAAGTAGTGCCCTGTCTCCTTGCACCTGAAACAGGTGATATGACTCAGGTCCTTCCTGGTATCCAATCTACTTCTCTTCCTGGACTTTTCTGTTCCAATCAAGGCTTCTATTTCCTGTGGGTCATACTCTACTTCCTTTGTCGGGAATTCTACTAAATCCCCATTCAAACAATTCTAGGAGATGTGTCCTTCTTCTCCACATGAATAGCATGACTTGGTGCAGGGTTTAATTGGTTCTTCTTTAGGTGTGTCCTCCACCTCTTCATCCATCACAGGTTCTTCTAGAATTTCTGTGAGGGCTCCTTTCATTGCTTATTTCTTCTGCTGGATGGTTCTTTGTACCATAGGGTAAATGTGACACTGATCAGGGTAGTGGGTAGTTCCTTCACACGAGAAACAAGTAATCTGCCTAGTTGGGCATTCTTCAGCTGTGTGACTTCCTTCACAATTAGGGCATTCATCCTTGTGTTGGTGTTTCTATTTCTCCACAAATCTTGCATGCACAAGGTTTCTTCATATTATTTCCATAAGGCCTCAACTTCTGGGACACAAGATGAGATCTTTGCAGAGTCAAATTAAATTCTTTCCAAGTGGTTACTCCTTGCCATCCATTGATGGTTTGGTACATCCTCCACCAAGTAGTAGCACCTCTTTCAAAGCACTGAAGAGTATGTTGGGTCATAACCTTTTCGGCTATAGGGTTATTCTTCATGTGATCCTCCATGTTCTGAATCCATCGGTCCGTATCCAATTGAGTCATCGGTCTAGAAAATATGGGTTCATCTCCATTCATCCTATATTGGGTCCATGGGTTTTGGTGTGAGATGAGAGAGATAGAGAGGGATACACACAATGCAAACAATAGTTTTGAAAAGACATATTTTATTTTGTGGCTGTCAAAAAAACATCAAATGAACAACAGCTCACAAACGTCACATCTGACGTAGGTATATAACAGGGGTTTAGTATTCTAAAGGTCAAATAAATCTTCAAAGTCGCCAAACCTTCAAGTCTTGTTCATGTCTCCGATGGCTTCTTCCGATCGTGTTTGTGCTTCTCAAGTTCTTTTGCCAAATCCTCTGTGTTGACAAAAAGTTTCTCGTGACGTCTTTTAATATTCTGGAGTTGCATTCCAAAATTTCTGGGTTTCAACATCCTTGGCATAAACCTTGGTCCTACTGTCCTTCAGTTACTAGCGAATCTCACGTATCACAAGGTTTTGCTCCCCCAGCTTGGCTACTTTCAGCTTCTCGGTCCTGAGTTCTTCACGAAATTCTTCCTTGTCAAATACGGCTTCCTGTAGGTCCATCTTAAACTTCTTGATGTAATACTCGAGATCCTAGCGTTACACCAGCTAAGGTTAAAACTCCATATTTTGTTGACAAATGCTCCATCAGCCTTGTACCATCCAATCCTTCCAAAGAAATGCATGCTTAACTTAGCTCGGTTACAATAGCAGGAGCGGGCATTAACATCATGGATAGCCGTGTTTCTGCCCTTGTCATTGCCATGAGCTATCTTCCATAATTGATCTCTCCTGCCTTAGGTTTTCTTGACAAAAACTTCGAGTTTTTAATTCTCCATGTTCCGGTCTTTCTCCGACACACCTTGATCTCGGGTATTGATAGCTTCAATAGTCTGCCAAGTTCCATAAGGGTAATCTTCCTAGGTCATACCACTCTGGAAATTCTTCAGAGCCTTCAAATTCTCCTAGTCTTCGGAGTCTCCAACCGTTGTAGTTCCCATTATTCTGATCCACGGTAAAAATCCTCTTCATTCTGAAGTGGTCTTAGCTGTCCAATATCTTGTACTTCTTGAAGTGGTCTCTTCAGTCGAATCTTCGTGGTCAAAAGGGGAAAGGGGTATGGTCTCACTAAAATGGGAATATTTAAATAAGCTCAGAAGATAAGAGAGGTAAAAGATCCTTTTGAAAAAAATTGTAGAGAAAAACGTTCCTATGGGCTTGCCAGTTTTTAGGGGTCACCTCCTACAGTCAACATGTACTCTGATACCATCTTGTAGAGACCTGACCTCAGACGGTCAAGTATCTGTGCTTAAGTGTCATCCCTGGATCGGTATGCTGACACACACATTACTCGAGGATTTATAACAGAGGTAAATCACATGCATAAAATAACGTAAATACTGTTACCTCAATCCAAATAGAGGAACTAACAACAAGGTTGTGGATTCCCATCAACACCAACGACAAAGTTGAGTGTAGAAATCGTAACCCTAACGTATCACTTACTCGTCGTACGATATCCTGCAACATGAGACGTTGCAGCCACAAAGGGTCAGTACATTGAATGTACTAGCAAATTCACACCATAGGATAATGATGAATAATAACTATCACTACATGCATATATGGCTGGTGGAGGATCTATGGTTATGAAGTTTTTGCGAAAAGCCAATTTTTCCCTACAACAAAGGAATATATTTTATTTACTACAAAGTTTGTTGAAAACATTGAGAAGGTTCCTCCAACTCAATCCCAATTAAAAGTTAACAACCCAACAAATTAATTAAGTAACATGATGAGATCAACAGGATAATTCAAGAACTAGATACTCAAGATGTCCATAACCGGGGACATGGCTAATCATGATTAGTTTGTACACTCTGTAGAGGTTTGCGCACTTTTCCCCACAAGACTCGATCTCCTCCATTGGATTTCTCACTGTTTGAGAAATGAATGACCGAGACACAGTCTTTCAGGAGCATTTACTCTCTACTCCGGGCGGACCGGTACACCTACAATCCCCCTACATCTTCTAGTCCACCTCTTCGAGAGCTCACGCAACTTACTCAACTATGCCAGAGCCCATAATGGCTTGTGGCTGCACACGGAAGTTTCTAGCATGAATAATCTTATGATCCCTTTGAGCCTGGGTGGCATTCCATAGGGTAATCACACGGTTCTCCAGGATCCCCTTGGGCAAGCACTGGGTTCTTTAGGTGCCCGGGAAAACCACTGGGTGCTCCAGGGTGCCCCTACCATTCCACCCAGATGTGTATTGAAGTAGCCACCTTAAGTTAACCATTAAATAATAACTCTCACATCTGTCATGAATTCTCTCAAACCAATCCACGTCTACGAGCATAAGATAGCAGCATAAGCATAACGTAGTAACTCCCAGGGTTTTGAATAAAGGACAATAGGTTCTACCTCATCAACTACTTCCCAATACCCAGATGTTATCAATCCGACTCATGCAATGTTTGAGGGTGAAACTATGCATAAAAACTAGGTATGAAAGCGATATGATCAAAGTGTGAACTTGCCTGGTACTGTTGATGAAGATGATTCGCACTCATAACTCCTAATAGTTCTACTCATCACACTCAGGTCAATCTATCGTGAGCAAGCAATAGTAACCACACATAAGCAATCACTCAAAAGATCAAAAAGAACGAAGAAGACTATTCAGAAAACATCAAAACCAAGCAAATAAATCTTGCAACATAAAACAATTTCTAGCAGTACCAAAATTATGTGAATTTGGCCTTATCATAAAGTTTAGGCCAAGAGCTTCGATTTGCAAAAATAATCAACTGAATCAGAGTTATAGAACTCAAGTTACGATCAAACGAAGTTCAAATAAAAATATGTTTGAATTCAAATTTTAAAACTTTTAAAAATATGTTTAAGTTGATTATCTGGATAGAGGGGATCATAACGAAGAAGTGGGCGTTGGTTTCATTGGATTTGGACAAATGAGCGAAAAGTTGTGGTCGTTTGAAAAAAACAGGGGCCAAACTGTAAAGAAACTATTTACGGATAGGTCCCTGACTAAAACTAACAGGAAAAGAAAAGACTAAATAATGAACATTCGTTTTCTAAACCTAACCAGCGAACATTCTCTAAATAAGTAAACCTAATCAAAAACCGGCTCTAAGACGAAAACCGAAACTAAAACAACTAAAAAAACGGGCGAACCGGGCGGTTCCTACCGGTTCAGGCGGGTCAACGGCGACGGCGGCTTCCCGCGGCGGCTATCTTCGACGGCGGCGGCGCGGCTAGCAACAGCGAGGCGCGGGTGGCGGCAGCGGCGCGGAACATCGAGAAGCGAGCGGCGGCGGCGGGTGGCGAGATGCGGACGACGGTAGGCGGCAGCAGGCGGTGAGAAGAGAGGGGGCAGGGCGGCGGATCTCGCCTTATAAAGGCCAGGGGAGGGGCGGTGGCATGCGGGAGGGGTTGGGGCGCGAGGAGGCGGGCGGCGGCACGACGGCGGCCATCGTGCTCGGGCGGGACTCCGCCCGGAGTCGGAGGCGGTTGGCGAGCTGGGCTGGGCCTGGCTCAGGAGCGGGGCCGGCCCATTCGGCGGGAGTTTCTTTTTTTAAACAATTTTGCAGGCAAGAACATAAACAAAAACAAAATAAAAAAATACTATTGGCATATTATATATCAAAATTTTCAGAAAAAGATTTTCTACAACATGAACATTTTTCTAGCATCAAATAAAATCTAAAAAATTCAAATAAAGCAAAGAGTGTTACTGCTGTAATAAAATCCAATAAAAATCATTTTAAAAATACTAAAATAATTTTAAATTTATTTCTCTCCAATTTTCTAATGTAGGGAATCATGTTACCCTATTTTCCATATATTTTAATTTTTTGGAGAAAAATAATTTGAATAAAACCCAAATAACTCCCAATTGAAAATAATTTCAAAGGGGACTTTAAATTTGATTCTTTGAAACTTCCAACTCATATTTCATATGATTTGAAGAAGTCATTTTATCTTCTCTCATGAAAATAATTGAGTTGCTTAAAGTTAATGAATTTGAAATATTCATGGAATTCAAAACTTTTCAAAACCCTTTATCATTAAAATAAATGGAAGAAGTCATGTCATCTTCTCTGTAGGGTTTTGTATTTGAAAGAATTTGAATTCATGGAGATCATAAAAGCAAGATGAAAGTTTGGGAAAGTCCTTTTATTCCCTCTCATTTAACTTTCGAAAGGTTTCGAATTTCACTCAATTTCAGTTAGTCAATCAATCAATCAATCAAATCTATCTATTTATTATAACATTCCGAAATTTAGAATTTTGGGATGTTACAAAACACCTCCTTTAAGGACCAGAATGTGGAGTAAAGAGTGTTTAGATTTATCCCGAACACCCCCGTACTATCTACGTGGGGGCAGAAGCTGACGACTGGTCAACCCTCAGATTTCAGAAACGGCCACACAGGAGGTAAAATGTAAATCGCAAGCATTATAATACATAACATCATTGTTCCATATTACATGACAGGATAAAACAAATATTCTCATGGGAATATGACATCCTTCGAACATTGCTCTGCCATAAGGCGGGATCCCTCCAGGACGCCATCAAAATAAAGCTCGGGTCGACGATGCTCCTTGCCCCCCGGCGGCCCCTCGGTCATCAGCTTCTTGGCATCCAGCTTTGCCCAATTCGTCTTGACGCGGGCAAATGCCATACGCGCACCTTCAATACAGACCGACTGCTTCACGGCTTCGAGCCGCGGACAGGCACATACAAGCCGCTTAACAAGTTCGAAGTAGCTGTCGACCTGTGCAGCTCGACCAACTGCTTCAGCTGGTCGCTGAAAGGAAAGGGATGTTCGGGTCCAAGATATTGGGACCAGAATAGCTTCTCCGTAGACATCCCTTCTTCGGCTCTATAGTGCTCGGCAGCATCTAATATACTGCGCGGCAGATCCGTACACGCCCCTGGAAAACCCAAATTCGGATAAGTACAAGGAACGTTTCTTCTACATACTTGCTTTGCATGGTGAAAGAATTACCCAACGCAATGTCCTTGGCCGCCTGAATTTCCTGGAGGGTGCTCTAGGCTTCGGCTCGTGCATCCTGTGCGCTCTGGCGGGCCTTCGCCAGTTCAGACTCTTGCACCTTAGAATCACGCTCCAAGGACTCAAATCTCTCGATCGCGCCCTGGAGCTGTTGCTATGCCTCGCCAACCTAGGCCTTGTGCTTTTTGTGCGCGGCGCGTTCCTTGGCCGCTTTGTCCTCGGCCTCAGCTAACGCCTTCTTGAGGGTTGTCACCTCGGTCGTGGCCCCTAATAAAGTTTATGACACCTCAGTACGGACGGACTATTCATTTTTTCTTAATGTGTACCCATAGGTTACTGCATACCTTGGCTATGCTCCAGCTGCTTCTTCATGAGGCCGAGCTCTTCCTCGGCCCGCTCCAGTTTCCGCTTCAGTCCGGAGACCTCCGCAACATGAGCGGTGGCAGCCTGCAGCGATACCTGCTTAGTCACACAGACAACTTATGTTAGATTCCTGCAATATTTCTTATCGATCCTCTGTTCGGCTTTTTATTTCCGAACACTAAACAGAGCATCGGGGGCTACTGTCTATAAAGTGATATTCTTCCTACAAACGCATTACTTACCTCAAAGCCTGACAGAAGGCTAGTGCAGGCTTTGGTCAGTTCGCTTTTTACGAACTGGACCTTCTCTATTACCGTGCCCATAAGGGCACGATGTTCATCCACAATAGAGGCGCCTCGTAGTGCCTCCAGCAGATTATCCGGTGCCTCTGGTTGGATAGAGGTCACTGGCGGAATAGGAACACTCCTTCCTTTTGGTGAATGCCGTTCGCTGGACTCCGGAGCCGCATAGATCTCCGGAATAGTATCCGGCTCAGGTCCAAAGGGAACTCAGCCCCCGTCACCAGTCCCCATAGGGGCTATTTCCCCCATGAGTCTGATGGCTGAGGAATCGTCCTGGGGCGCCATCCCAACAATATCCGGAAGCCCCCCCGGTCGGGGAAGGTCTTTTGCGACACCACCTCGTCGTCACCCTTGGGAGAGACGGAATGAGCAGGTGGCGGAGACATGCTAGCCATCTCCTTTGAGTCTAGCGACCCCTCTGTCGAGGATCGCGGGGAGCCATCGCATGCTGGACTGCAATAACAAGGTTTAAAGTATATCAATATTACAAACCGGGAAGGCCAGACGTTTCCGGATTCTGGTACTTACGAGGCGGCCCGAGGCTTGGTCCGGCAAGGTCGCTCCGGACTGCTATCAACATCCCACATGGAGTTATCCACGAGGGAGCCTCTAACCCTCTTAGGCTCTTTCGCCTCCGGATTTGTGGGGGCCGCTCTCTTCTTCCTCCCCATTTTAGGTGGGGAGTCACTTTCTTCTTCCTCTTCGTTGTCATCGTCAACGGACGAAGAGGAAGTCTCGTCTTCGGACGTCACGTCCGGAGCGCCTTTCTAGCGAGGGCCCTTCTTGGCCCCTTTGGCCGCTTTCTTGGTCATCTTCTCTGGCACCTCATAAGGTGCTGGAAAAAGCATTTTCATCAGTAATGGGAATTCTTGGTCTTCAGGCAGCGGAGCCGGGCAGTTAATCCCCTCAGCTATCTTGATCCAGGCCTGAAAAATAGGTAGCTTAGGCTTTTTCTCAAAATATGCTAGTAAAGGGTACGCCTTGAAAACATTAAAAGAACTTACCGGGTTAGCCTGGCGTTTTAAGCTAAGCCCGCGATCTTCGGTCGTGGGCGGTGGCGTCTCGCTGGCCTTTAAGAGCACTTTCCAGATTTCTTTGTGCGTCGTGCCGAAGAGCTCTAGTAGCATCTGGTGCTTGGCTGGATCGTACTCCCACAGATAGCAAGTCCGGCGTTGGCATGGAAGGACCCGACGAATGAGCATGACCTGGACCACGTTGACAAGCTTGATCTTCATATATATCATGTCCTAGATGCACGTTTGGAGCCCAGTCAGCTCGTCCGAGGGACCCGAGGTTAGGCCCTTCTCTTGCCAGGAGGTGAGCCGCATCGGGATTCCGGATCGGAATTCGAGGGCCGCCACCCAGTTGGCGTCACGCGGCTCGGTAATATAGAACCACCCCGTTTGTCACCCTTTTTCCGTCTCTACGAATGAGCCTTCGGGCCAGGTAACGTTGGGCATCTCTCCCACCATGGCGCCTCCACACTCTGCTTGTTGGCCGCTCACCACTTTCAGCTTCACATTGAAGGTCTTCAGCCATAGGCCGAAATGAGGCGAGATGCGGAGAAAGGCCTTGCACACGACAATGAATGCCGTGATGTTGATGATGAAGTTGGGGGCTAGGTCATGTAAGTCTAGCCCGTACTAGAACATCAGTCCACGTATGCGGGGGTGAAGAGGGAAGCCCAGCCCGCGGATGAAATGTGTGAGAAACACAACCCTCTCGTGGGGCTCTTGAGTAGGGACGATCTGTCCCTTGGTCGAGAGTCGGTGAGCGATCTCCTTGGCCAGATATCCGGCCTCCCGGAGCGCTTTGATGTCCCTCTTCTTGACGGAGGAGGCCATCCACTTACCCCTAGCTCCGGATCTGGACATCTTTGGAGTGCTTTCTCGGACGAGGGAAAAGCTAAAAGCTTGGGTGCTGGAGCTCAGGGACGGAAGGACTGAGGAGGAGCCGAGGTGTGGATGAAGAAAGGGAATCCTTATCCCCTTATAAAGGCCGTGAATATCAAGCGTCTCCCCACTCGCCTTAAAGCTCGCCTATTCCCAAGGGCCATGCAAACGACACGGTTGGGTCACCCACGCCCGTATTGATGAGAATCCCGTAATAAGAGGACATGATCTCTGTTTCGACAAGACGTGCCGATGGAAACCGCGTCTCGAAACATTGAGCGGCAGACGAAAAAAGGTTCGAAATTATGACCGGACAAACGTGATGCCATGTTGTAAAAAACTGTCAGCAGATTAGACTCGTGTAAAAATATATTTTCTCTGCGGTTATGTATGGTGTGTATGACAGGTCCGGATACTATCATCGCATCTGAATACTATCTTGAAGTTCGGATAGAAGGGAACCCGCCTTGCAATGCCGAAGACAATCTGCGCGCCGGACTCCTCGTCATTGAAGCCAGGTTCAGGGGCTACTAAGGGAGTCCTGGACTAAGGGTACTCGGGCGTCCGGCCTGTTGTCCATGGGACGGACTGATGGGCTGTGAAGATATGAAGGCCGAAGACTGTACCTATGTCCGAATTGGACTCTCCTTGGCGTGGAAGGCAAGCTTGGCGACCGACTATGAAGATTCCTTCTTATGTAACCGACTCTATGTAACCCTAGATCCCCCCCGGTGTCTATATAAACCGGAGGGGTTAGTCCGGAAAAGATATACTCATTACCATAGTCATACAGGCTAGGCTTCTAGGGTTTAGCCATTACAATCTCGTGGTAGATCAACTCTTGTAACACTCAAGCAGGACGTAGGGTATTACCTCCATTGAGAGGGCCCGAACCTGGGTAAACATCATGTCCCCCGTCTCCTGTTACCATCGATCCTAGATGCATAGTTCGGGACCCCCTACCCGAGATCCGCTGGTTTTGACACCGACAACGATCCTTAATGATAATTAATACTCCTCTGATTATGAACATGAATATGCTTTGTGAGTAGTTAAGTTTGTTCCTGAGGACATGGGAGGAGTCTTGCTATAAGTAATCATGTGAATTTGGTATTCGTTCAATATTTTGATGAGATGTATGTTGTCTCTCCTCTAGTGGTGTTATGTGAACGTCAACTACATGCCACCTCACCATGATTTGGGCCTAGGGGAAAGCATTGGGAAGTAATAAGTAGATGATGGGTTGCTAGAGTGATAGAAGCTTAAACCCTAGTTTATGCGTTGCTTCGTAAGGGGCTGATTTGGATCCATATGTTTCATGCTATGGTTAGATTTATCTTGATTCTTCTTTCATAGTTGCGAATGCTTGTGAGAGGGGTTAATCATAAATGGGAGGCTTGTCCAAGGAAGGACAGCACCCAAGCACCGTTCCACCCGCATATCAAATTATCAAAGTAACGAACGTGAATCACATGAGTATGATGAAAACTAGCTTGACAACAATTCCCATGTGTCCTCAAGAGTGCTTTGCTTTATATAAGAGTTCATCCTGGCTTTTCCTTTGCTACAAAAAGGATTGGGCCACCTTGTTGCACCTTAGTTACTTTTGTTACTTTTTACCCATTACGAATTATCTTATCACACAACTATCTGTTATCGATAATTTCAGTGCTTGCAGAGAATACCTTCCTGAAAACTGCTTGTCATTTCCTTCTGCTCCTCGTTGGGTTCAACACTCTTACTTACCGAATGGACTATGGTAGATCCCCTATACTTGTGGGTCATCACGGTCCACCCACATATCAAATTATCAAAGTAGCAAACATGAATCAAACCAACATGATAAAGTGACAAGATGAAATTCCCGTGTACCTCAAGAACACTTTGCTTATTATAAGAGACCGTTTTGGCCTATCCGTTGCCACAAAAGGATTGGATACTTTTCTACACTTTATTTACCGTTACCGTTACTTGCTCGTTACAAATTATCCTTCTATCAAACTACATGTTACTGACTAAATACCTTGCTGAAAACCACTTGTCATTTCCTTCTGCTCCTCGTTGGGTTCGACACGCTTACTTATCAATAGGACGATGATTGATCCCCTATACTTATGGGTCATCAGGGGAGTGCCTACTGAGCTTGCCAGTCACTCGTGGACCCCCTGACATGAAATCGTCGCTAAAAATCCAATAAATATAGAAACACCCAGAAAGAAACCTAGAACTTCTGCCCCGCTGCCGCAAGCCTCTGTATGTAAGCGATCTCATCTGGAGGCCTTCTCTGGCACCCTAACGGAGGGGGAAATCATCACCGGAGTCCATCTTCATCATCCTGGTGGTCTCCATCACGAGGAGGGAGTAGTTCACCGTCGGGGCTGAGGGTATGTACCAGTAGCTTTGTGTTTGATCTCTCTCTCTCTCTCATTTTCTTGATCCGGCACGATCTTGATGTAACCATGGGCTTTGTTAATATAGTCGGATCATATGGTGTTTTTCCCTCTCTATCTTGTTGTGATGAATTGAGTCTTGCTATGTGAGGTTTCTTTATGTTAGATTGAATATTAGATTTGAGATCACTTGATGTATGTCTTGCATGTGGATACCTGTGGTGACAATGGGGTATTCTATGGAGTCACATGATGTATGTTTTGGTAATCAACTTGCGGATTCCCGTGGTGACATTGGGGTAATCTAGGCACATAGGTTGATACACGTTTCCGTCCTACTTTCTCCAATAGAAACTTTGGAGTGATTCTTTGTTGCACATGAGGGATTGTTATATAGTTCAATTATGTTAGCACTGTTGAGAGATTGCACTAGTGAAAGTATGAACCCGAGGCCTTGTTTCTAAGCATTGCAAGACCATTTGTGCTCCATTTTATCACTTGCAAACTTGTTGTTTTTATATTTTTCAGATTACAAAAACCTATATCTACTATCCATAATAAACTTGTATCACCATCACTTCTCCGAACTAGTGCACCTATAAAATTTACCATTGTATTGTGTGTGTTGGGGACACAAGAGATTCTTTCTATTTGATTGCAGGGTTGCTTGAGAGAGATAATCTTCATCCTACGCTTCCCGCGGATTGATAAACCTTAGGTCATCCACCTGAGGGAAATTTGTTGTTGTCCTACAAAACTCTGCACATGGAGGCCCAACAACTTCTACAATAATAAATTTTGTGTAGTAGACATCAAGCTCTTTTCTGGCGTCATTGCCGGGGAGTTGAGTGATTGAAGGTACATCTTTAGATCTTGCAAATGAATTTTTAGTTTCTTTTTCATCACTAGTTTGGTTTATAAAATAAAACTACTAAAAATGGAATTGAAATTGCATCAAATGATTTACCTTTATGATGTTTTTCATGAAAATGATGTATCAGAAAATTGTGCCAAAGTGTTAGAAGAAGAATTTAATAAAATGTTTGGCATAAAATCCTTGAATGATAAGCGTGATTGGAATGATGTTAGTATGCTTGCTATGAATATCCATTATGCTAATATGCAAATCCCTAAGCTTGGGGATGCTATATTTGATGAAGAGAATATTTTTAGTCCCCCAGTTTTGATGAGAAAATTTATTATGATGATAGCATGCCTCCTATTTATGATGATTACAATGCTGGAAGTGGGTTTGGAAGAGTGTTAACTCTAGGAAGTAATTATCCCCTATGTTGGAGGGTGTTGAATCTTATTGTAATCATAAAAGTGGATTCAGAGAGGTCATGACTTTATTTAATGTTGAATCCACTACTTTGGAAGAGTTTTCAACTGATTATTATGATAACAAATTTGCTATCTATGATAATTATTGCGAAGACACTTATGATATAAAGAATAATAATAACCATGAATCTTGTCATCATCAGTTTCATCCTCAAATTGATTATGCCAATCAAGTATCTCATGATAGTTATTTTGTTGAGTTTGATCCCACTATTATTGATGAGAAGAAATTTGCTCATGTGGAGAGTAATAATTTTTTTTATGCATTTGGATCATGAAAATAATGCTTTATGTGATAGTTATATTGTTGAATTCATTTATGATGCTACTGAAAATTATTATGAGAGAGGAAAATTTGCTTATATATATATATATATATATCAATAATATCAAGTTTCCTCTCTATGTGTTGAAAGTTTTGAAGGCATGCTTGGTTTGCCTTCCTATGCTAGTTGATTCTTGCTCCCATAAGTTGTTTTCTCACAAAATCCATATGCATAGGAAGTGGGTTAGGATTAAATTTCCTTGATATATACTTCATGATTCTCCCATTATGTCTCAATTCTTTACTTTTATGTGACATCATTCAAATCATCACGCCTAGCTAAAAAGGTATTAAAGAAAAGTGCTTGTTGGGAAACAAAATAATATTTACCCCTACTATTTTTGTGTGTTCAAATGATTGAGGTACTATATTAATCATGTTTTATAGCTTTTCTTTCAATAATGTGCCAAGTAAAGCCTTTGGGATGATTTGGATGATACTTGAATTGATTATGTGCAAAGAAAAAAACTTTTGCGCCCAGTGCTAGAATTAACATAATTCACAGGGATGCAATAAAATTATGAAATTTTTACACATGGTTTATACACAAATTGTATATGTTATACTAATTTTTTAGAATTTTTGGAGTTACAGAAGTATGGCTATGTTCAGATCATTACAGATAGTTTTGTTTTTGACATATTCGGTTTTCAATGCATAGTTTGCTTGTTTTATAGTTTCTATGGCTTATATTGGTCAGTATAGATTGTGGAAATTATAGAGTACAATAGGAATTGTGTGAGAACAATTATGAATCTTGTCTTGATAGTACCAAAGTGAATGATTTGCTCTTTGTCATACTAACCTATCTCACGAAGTTACGTTAAGTTTTGTGTGATTGAAGTTTTCAAGTTTTGGGTGAGATAACGATATGAGGAGAATAAGGAGTGGCAAGACCCTAAGATAGGGTATGACCAAGGCACCCCAAGGTAATATTAAAGTAAGACCCAAGCGTCCAATCTTGGGGATGACCTCTCTTTCGTCTTCAACATTATCGGTAACCTTAGTTGGAGCTATATTTTTATTCGTCACATGATATGAGTTTTGCTTGGAGCATCATTTTATTTTGTTGTAATTTGCTTGCTGTTATTTAGAATAATGTTTTGTACCTTTTATTTAATAAAAGTGACAAGTATAGCCTTTACCATGCCGAGTTTCCAAGTCTACATGTTGATGTTCGAAAACAGAAAGTTTTGTGTTAAGTCTTGAATATTCCTGAATAATCAGAACATGATAAAATCTTGAAAATTTTACATAATAAGCTATGATAAATGTTCTGTAGTGTGGTATTTGTTCAAGATTTTTGGAGTTAAATATGTATCAATCTTTCTTCATCCTTTATAGACTGTTCAATTCAGACAGATTGATGTTATGTTTCCATTGTTTGCTTATGTTTGTCTGTATAATGATTCTATTTGAGGATAGGACTATTAAATATGTTGAGGTATTTAGTATGCAATGTCAAATTATAATTTTAGTGATTTGCTACAGTGGAGAATGTTAAGGTTTTGAGTTGATTTATAATAACTTATCTCATGAGTTCTTGTTGAGTTTTGTGTAGATGAAGTTTTTTAGATTTAGGAGAAACCATGATATGAGATGAATTAAGGAGTCACAAGATCTCAAGCTTGGGGATGACCAAGGCATCCCAGGTTAACATTCCAAGAAGTCTCAATCATCTAAGCTTTGGGATGGCCCCATAGGCATCCCACCTTTCTTCATCAACAACTATCGGTTAGTCTTGATTGAGCCTAAGTTTTTATTTGTTCACATGACATGTGCTATTCCTGGAGTGCCCTATATTTTTGTTTGACGTTTTAATAAAAATAGTTAGATCTAAAGGTTTTTAAATGAGAGAGAGTCCTCACATAGCTACTTAATTATTTAACTACTCATTTGATCTTCACTTACATCTTTTTGGAGTAGTTCACCATTTACTCTCATTCTTCACTTATATCCTAAGAATAAATTGTTAAATGAATTGAATATCATAAATATGAAATTGTATGTGCCTCATATGCTTGTATCATGCCTAGTGGTTGTTTCGCATTGGGTTTAGAAAGTTAAATTTATTGAAGTCTGACAATCACAATATTGGTCATACAAGCAATTCATGAATGATTAGTATATGGAAGAGAACTTTCACATACAACTATATTATCTTGGACATCTTTTATGATTGTGAATACCCATTAATTATTTTCAAACTTGAGAAAATTAGTTGAAGTTGGACAAGGAAGACAACATAATGAGTTATGTTTGGGTATATTTGCATATACGTTATATTGTTATAGATCCTCCAACATGTCGTGCTTGTTTAGAATATTTTGCTAGCCAAAATTTCTGTACTATGCGGGAATAATGCTTGTGCATCCAAAATCCCTTAGCCAAGTTTCTTCCATGAGTATCCACCATACCTACCTATATACGGTATTACCCTGCCATTCCAAGTAAATTTGCATGCGCCATCTATAAAACCTTCAAATAAACATCTATTTTGTGTGCCCGTACCGCTCATGGAGAGATGGGGCAGTCAATATCTTCCATGCTAAGTGGGATGTTCTCACGATGGTTGTTTATTCACTTGTCCTTGCACAAGAGAGGTTGGTAATTGGGATGCCCAGTCCCGTCAATCAAAAAGAAAAAATATATAATAAAAACAAACTCCACCTGGAAAGTTGATTGTTTGGAGGGCAACCGTGAATTCGGCTAGCCGTGGCTTGTGTTTGAATGGTTGAGGGGGACTTAAACTTTTTATTTTTGCATGGGAACCACCAATAATGTGTTTAGCATGGAAGAAATTGAATTCCTTAGTCGTGACGTTGACGGGAAATGTACACCACTCAAAATGTATTCATCTTTGTTTTAAGCAATGAGCTTTGGCACCTCTGCAAATTCATGCTTCCCTCTACAAAGGGCTTATCTTTTACTTTTTCTGATAATTTTATTTTTCTTGAGTCAATTTGTTATTCCAACCTATTCTTTACTTGGCGAACATCATATGGTGGGGAAAGATCAAGGCACATACACCGGTGCGCATCAGTGCTATACAAACGGTTTTTAACCCCTTTCCGCGATGACATTTGGAACCATCGCCAAGTGAGTGTGGGAGATAGGGGGGTCCTTCCCACACGACCCAAAAATTGTCGGGGATAGGCCCTCCTGGGACACAAGCTAGGGCCGTGTGTGATCGGGAGAGGCATCGAAACCCAATCATTTCCGTAGGTATGTACATCCCACACGGTAATCCGAGAAAAACATTTCCGTAGGTATGTACATCCCACACGGTGAATCCTAGAAAAATATTTCCGTTCGTATGCATATCACACAGTCAATCCAAGGAATATGTTTCCGTTCTTATGTACATCCCACACAGTCAATCCAGGGAAAATGTTTCCCTTCGTATGTACATCCCAGAAAGTTTTATGTATATGGTCGTGTCTGAAAGGTGTAACTATCACACACGCTCTGCCTTGGTTAACTGTTTGCTTTCATTAACTACATCACACATGATTTGAGGCAGAAAACTGTGTGGCAATCGGCTATCCATCACAAGCGCTTTTACTGCCAGAACCGTTTGCAAAGTTCCATGACCGACTGCTCTCTTTTTATTCTTGCCTGTAATTTATTATTCGAATTGGAAATTTTGAAATATGAAACGTGCAATTCAAACTCTCAGCACAATGGTTCAACAACAAATCCATAAATAAAATTGCCAGTACAATATGTTCAGTAATTACAAGATTAGGCAGCAGTTAACTATGATGAACCAGAGTATTTAAATGCGGTAAAGGTGAAGAGACAAGTGTAAATCATTTTGACTACCGACGGTGTTGAAGAAGCGGAATGCCCATAATGTGCCTTCCTGCATGCCATAGGCACGAACCACTTTTGTCCAACCCCTTGTGACGATTGCCCGCCCATCCTTCACCGCCTTCAGGATGACTTCTAGAGCATTATCATGGTAGCATGAATTATATACTTTAATCTTAGTTGCCTCCACTCCAGTCATGTAGTTTGCAAGGTAATCATCAGTAAATAGCTTCGGAAACCACTGAAAATAGAAAAATATCAGTTACTGAGGACTAATAGAGTAACTAGTTGTGGGCAGGGGGAAAAGGCAACACATTACTTACCATCCTAAAGTTCACTGTTGTCTTCGACAAAGTGTAAATAAAGAGCTTAATTCCAATCACCCATTTCTTTCGCATAACAATATTTCTTAGTTTCCTCACTTGATGCTTGTTCATGAATATCTCATTGCCCCATACGCAAAAGGGATCAAAGCATGGATAAGTAACACTCATATATGTACCTACAAGCAACCAGTAAATGTTAGAAGCTAAACTGAGATTGCACAAATGATGTAAAATACAACTACCTATGTTACTAAGTACAAGTATTTTTTTTGAGATTTCAATATGAACTACATATAGATATATATATATAGAATTATAGATATAGTTTAGATAATAATATAGATTCACTCATTTTGCTCCTTATGTAGTCTATATTGGAATCTCTAAAAATACTTATATTTAGGAATAGATGGTGTATAAGACATGGGATGCAGCTAACCTCGACGACAAACAACAACATCGCCCATTGTAGCCTAGTGTAAGTAGATGGAAAGCCAATTTTAACTACAACAAGGTTAACATCCACCAAAAATAGCAAATGGTAATAAAACGGCAACATCTGTAGTCATATCTTCATTTCAAAAGAGTAGCACGGTAGCAAAGGGACGAATTAAAAAATGGATGCAACTATTAATTGCAACATGCTTAACAACATCCTAATTCATGTTTTGTAAGTTTGTAGCCATTGAAATACAACTCTTTAAAAATGGATACAACTGTTAATTGCAACTGGCTTAATGGCCATTGAAACCGGTACTGATAAAAATGCAATTGGCGGAGTTAAACATCACAGGGCAGGTGATGCCAGAGCAGATAATGGCCCAGTTGTCTATAAAAAGGTAGGGAAAATAGCTAAAACGTGTTAGGAATGTTTACTACAACATGCTTAATACATCGACCGCACAAAACATAGCCATTAATTGCAACTGGTATTGGTAAGATTGAACTGGTGAGTACATACTAGGTAAGTCCTGAGAGGTAGTTGCTGGGGCACTTCATCTTGGCCAGAGCCTGCCCAAAGTCAGCGGCAGCGGAGGCGAGCTGTTCCTCTGGGTCAAATCATGGATCAGTGCCACTGACATGTGTACCTTCAGGCAACCTGTAAATGGTAAAAGTTAAACTACAATTGCACAAATTATGTGAAATACTGTAAGACATGGGATGCAGCAAAACTAGACGGCAAACAACAACATCGGCCGTTATGACCCTACGTAAGTACATGGGCAAGCATGTTAAGTACAACAGGGTTAGCATCCACCAAAAATAGCAAATGGGAAGCATCTCTAGTATATCTTTATTGCGGAGAGTAGCATGGTAGCAAATGGACAGATTAAAAAATGGATACAACTATTAATTGCAACAGGCTTAACATCATCCTAAGTCATGTTTTGTAAGTTTGTAGCCATTGAAATACAACTATTTAAAAATGGATTCAACTATTAATTGCAACACACTTAATGGTCATTGAAACCGGTACTGATAAAAATGCAATTGGCATAGTTAAACACCACAAGGCAGGTGCTGCCAGAGCAAAGAATGGCCTAGATGTCTATAAAAAGGTAGGGAAAGTAGCAAAAACATGTTAGGCATGTTTACTAGAACATGCTTAATACATCGACTGTACAGAACATAGCCATTAATTGCAACTGGTATTGGTAAGATTGAACTGGTGAGTACATACTTGGTAAGTCCTGAGAGGAAGTTGCTGGGGAACTTCATCTTGGGTAGAGCCCGCCAAAAGTCAGCGACGGCGGAGGTGAGCTATTCCTCTGGGTCGAAGCGTGGATCAGTGCCACTGACATGTGTACCTACAGGCAACTAGTAAATGGTAGAAGTTAAACTGCAATTGCACAAATTATGTGAAATACTGTAAGACATGGGATGCAGCTCACCTCAACGGCAAACAAAAGCATCAGCCGTTATGGCCCTGCATAAGTACGTGGACAGGCATGTTAAGTACAACAGGGTTAGCATCCACTAAAAATAGCAAATGGGCAGCATCTCTAGTGATATCCTGAGTCATGTATTGTAAATTGTTGCTGGTATTGGTGAAACTGAGCTGGAGACGGTAATATTTGAACATCACACAGTGTGAGTACTGAAATAAACAAGGCACGAACATGCTTAATACATCAACCATACAAATCATAGCGGTTGCAAGTGGTATTGGTAAGATTTAGCTGGTCAGATCTTACTTGTTAAGTCCTGGGGGGTAGTCGCTAGGGGACTTCATCTGGGCCAGAGCCTACAACATGTCGTCCGTGGTGGTGGAGGCGAGGTGTTCCTCTGGGTCAACACGCACAGCGGCCATCACGCCATGGACTGCCATCAGCTCCTGGTGGGGGGATTTGGAGGCATGAGGATGTTTCACCGGTGCCATTTAAGCAATCAGGGCGGGGACGTGATAGAGATCGGTGGGTTACCTGACTGGATCCGAGAAGAATGTAGATGTGGTCGAAGCTGTGGTTGTGGCGGCGGCGGTTTGAGATGCCGGTAGGGGAAGGCGCGAGGGGGGGGATTCGGAGGGTCGGATGTGGTTGGAGGAATAAATTCTGAAATCGCATGCCTAATGAAAATTTCGCTGCGAAACTTGAAACTTAAGCGGGGGGAACACACAACACAGACGAAGCATGTAAAATACTCATGTGCGAGAAAAAGAAAGTTTGCAGATCCCGTCTCCAAAGAATGTACACGTGTACTTGATTTTTTTCGGTTAATGGTATGCCTGGTTTATTAGGAAACATCGCACAAGTAAATGACTTATGGGTCATTAACACAAAAAAAACAGTGACGGATACGGCATAGAAACCGTGTGTTTTGTGATCTTCTAATGATTAACGCAAAAAAACACCGGCACACATGTGAATCAACGCTCAAAGCCCTCGAAGGATGCTCTTACCGACATTGTACATTAATACTACAAACTTAAACTACTACTGGTAATTTGCTCTAATACTACAAACTTAAACTACTTCTCACATGCTGCCATCGGGGCATGCTGGCCAGATAGTGGCGTTCTCCTTCTCGGCCTTGTAGGCTGCAGCCCACCGTGCTTCGATCTCCGCCAAGCTCTCCTCACCATGGCGCGCGGCCTCTTTTTTCTTGTGGCGGCGGGACTCTCTTTTCTTGACTGCCTTTTGCCTTTTCCGCTCCTTCTGTGCAGCTTTGGCCGCCTCTAGATCCACCACACATTCGGCCATGGCAGCCTCAAAGTCCGCCCATGTAACTGTCTGGCCGCCGGCGGCGATGAACTCAGCGCAGCGAGATGCCATCGCTTCCTTACCATGTGTGCGGTCGCCGGCGGCAAGGAACGCGGTGCGGCGGGATGCCATCACTTCCTTACCAGTTACTGTGCGCCATGGTGTAAGGACATATTCTTCCCTAAGTGTTTTGGTGATTGATGACAACGCATTTGCGGACTAATCGTGTGCCATGAGTATTCCAGACACTTCTTTGCTAGGCACAAGACGATTGGGTGCCCCTCAAAGACTGACGAAGACGGCGTCTTTTGTACGTTTCTTTTTGGTGGATTTGAGTCATAGGAAAGCTGTACTATTAAGAGGGGGTCCGCGTTGGAAAGGTTTGGGTGGAATCATCACGTACACGTCTCCTTCTTATCCCCTCCTTCATTGGAGCTTCCTCCGTTTTCCTGCCTCCTTTGACTGGCTGCTGATTGTTGGTTGCGGTAGTACTGCTCCTGGGTCAACGGTAGTACCGTAGGCATCCGCGGTAGTACCGCGCGGTGGCGCGGTAGTACCGCTGGTGCCCACGATAGTACCGCTCCCCTGGAGCCGCACTACCGCTGCCCACCAGGCTAGTGCCGCCCTTTTGCGGTAGTAGGAGCGGATGTAATTTTTTACATCCGCACCTACCGCGGTAGTACCGCTTTCGCCGTGCGGTAGTACCGCGCTATGCGGTCAGGCAGTAGTACCGCCCCTCGGCAGTACTACTGTGTCGGGTTTTTGCTACTTCCGTTTCTTTGCGGAAGTAGGCACGGAAGTGTCCCTTCCCCTGGCTGGGATTTTTTCCTCGCGGTAGTACCGAATGGGGGGCGCGGTAGTACCGCGCGTGCGGAAGTTCCGCCCCCAGCTTCTGTGCGTCATTCTGTGCTGGGGTTGCGGCAGTACCGTGGATCGGTACGGTAGTACAGCACAACCCTGTGGTAGTACCGCTTGGTTGCAAGCAGTAGTACCGCGTGGCCTTGCGGTAGTACCACTGGCCTGGTGCGGTAGTACCGCTGGCCGCGGGCTGGTTGGTGGGTAACGGTTGGATCTTTTCCACACACTATATAAGGGGCCCCCTTCTTCCCCGTTGACTTACCTCTTCCACCATTAAAGCTCCATTTTCGCCCGATCTCACTCCCTAGCCAACCAAACTTGTTGATTTGCTCGGGAGTGGTTGAGAAGGTCCCGATCTACACTTCCACCAAGAGATATTTGATTCCCCCCACTAATCCCTTGTGGATCTTGTTACTCTTGGGTGTTTGAGCATCCTAGATGGTTGAGGTCATCCCAAAGCCATAGTCCATTGTGGTGAAGCTTCCTGGTGTCGTTGGGAGCCTCCAATTGAGTTGTGGAGATTGCCCCAACCTCGTTTGTAAAGGTTCGGTCGCCGCCTCCAAGGGCACCAATAGTGGAATCACGGCATCTCGCATTGTGTGAGGGCGTGAGGAGATTACGGTGGCCCTAGTGGCTTCTTGGGGAGCATTGTGCCTCCACACCGCTCCAACGGAGACGTACTTCCTCTCAAAGGGAAGGAACTTCGGCAACACATCCTCGTCTCCACCGTCTCCACTCTTGGTTATCTCGTGCCTTTACTTGTGGAAGCTTATTTGTTTCATATATCTTGCTTGCTTGTGTTCCTATTCGTGTTGCATCATATAGGTTGCTCACCTAGTTGCATATCTAGACAACCTACTTTGATGCAAAGTTTAAATTGCTAAAGAAAAGCTAAAAATTGTTAGTTGCCTATTCACCCCCCTCTAGTCAACCATATCGACCCTTTCAATTGGTATGAGAGCCTCGTCTCTTTATTAAGGACTTTACCGTCCAAAGAGTATGGTTGATACCGTAGACGGTGTGGAGAAACACTCCGGTGTGAATCCTATCTCGTCTACGGGCGATGGGGGAACCTCGGTCTCTCGTGAGGAGTTCAATGTGGCCTTGGAGACATTGAAAACCTCCATGACGACCGAAGTTGAGAGCATGTTTACTAAATTTCTTGAGGGGCTTAAACTATCCACCGCACCGTTGAAAGTGGGTGATCCCGCCGACAAGGTGTCAGATGCTATCCCCGACAAGGGGAAGCTAGTAGTGAAAAGGCTCCTTCTTCTAGTGGTAAGAATGGCACCGGCATGTTTGCCCATGTGGAACCACCACTTGTTTATGGTGGACCGATTCCTTCCACTCATTTGAATCATGCCGGTCCTCCTCCTAAGATTGTGAAAATTGAGGACTTTGATTCTTGGGTTTACCGCTTTAAACGTCATTTAAATCATGTGAACACTAACCTTTGGAGAATCATTGAAGAAGGTTTTTATCCGCATGATCCAAGCAACTTCACTCCTCGAGAAGCCGCGGATAATCAATTCAATGAGAATGCTCTCTTCATCATTCAAGATGCAATTCCACCCGAAGACCTACCTCATCTTCGTCCCTTTGCCTTGGCCAAAGATGCATGGCATTGTGTTGTCTCTCTCTACCGGGGAAGCGCAAGCATTCAACGCTCCAATTATGAAGTGGTACAAGATGAGGCCGATGAGTTTGCAATGAAAGAAGATGAAGAACCTCGTGAGCTTTATCAGAGAGTAACCAAACTCGCGGTCTCACTACGAGATCACGGGAGCAAGGACACGGATGACAATTGGATCAAGCGCAAATTCCTCAAGGCAATGATGCCCTATCACAAGGCCATGTCCTCCGTCATTCGTCAAAGACCGGACTTCCACACTTTGACCTCAAGCGAAGTGTTGGATGAGTTTGTGGCCATGAACATTTTGGACAAGACCGCCGACAATGCGGTGCTCCGTTCTCAACGGGAAAGAAGCCTAACCTTGCATTGAAGGCCAAGCTCACTGTGGAAGAAGAAGAAGAGGAAGAAGAGGAGAGCAACCCCGAAGATACGAAGTATGCATATCATGAACACATGGCACTTGCTTCAAGGCAATTTTGGAGCAAGAAAGACTCGAGGCCAAACTTTAGCAAAAGCAACTCGAGTGGCACAGGGGCAAGCAACGTGTAAGGACTTGCTACAATTGCTGCAATGTGGGTCATTTCATTGCGGAATGCCCGTATGAGAAGAGGGAAGACAATGGTGGCAAGCTCATCTGAAAGGACAAGGCCAAGTCGTTCCCCAACAAGAACAACTTCACCAAGAAGACTCCTCCCAAGGCTTTGGTTGTGCAAGAAGAGTACAATGAGGATGATGACGATGATGAAGATGGTGATTCGGTTGCCATGGCCTCCGTTGCCATTGCAACAACGTCACGGGTGTCTCTCTTCGACTCACCCAACGAGAGCATCACCACCAAGTGCCTCATGGCTAAAGCCACCAACAAGGTAACCTCCAACATCAAAACTACCATCATTAATCATCCTTCCCCGACGGATAGCATTAATGAACTTGAGGGAACTAATATGGAGGCTAGCGAGTTTGAGGCCTTTATGGGCAAACTCAAGGGAAAATCCAAGAAGCACTTTGTTGCTCTCTTGGAACAACTTGGTGAAGCCAATGACATGATCAAGGCTCACGAAGACACCATCTCTAGGATGGAAGGGCATAGTCATGACTATGCCGATGAGATTTCGGATCTTTCCAATGCTCTTGAGGAAGAGCGTGGTCTTTGTTTGGCTCTTGAGGAGTCACACAATGTTGATCATGCTAAGTTAAAGAAAGATTATGATCATGTCCTCATTGTTTCTCAAGTGCTAAATTCCAAGAAGGCCAAACTCGGGGTTGATCTTGCTAGACTCAAAGAGGAGTTTGATATACTTGACAAGGCCCACAAGGCCTTGAAGGGTATTCACACTAGTCTCAAGGAGTCTCATGATCAACTCCAAGTGAAGCTAACTAAGGAGAAAGCAACTTTTCCTCATATGGTTTTAATTGATAATGCAAATGCTACTAACCCGTGTTGTGAGCACATACATCTTGTTGAGGAAAATGCTAAGTTGAACGAGCAACTTGAGAAAGGTCTTGCGACTTGCATACAAGGCAAGAAGAACCTCAACGATCTCTTGATCAACCAAAAGGGAGGTGTGGCCAAGGAAGGGGTTGGGTACGTGCCCGACTCCAAGAACAAGAAGAAGAATGACAAGACCAAACGACCTCCTTCCCTCATGCAAACCTTTGTGAGGGAGGGAGAGAGTGCCCCCGAGGAGAAGAAGAAGAACAATGTCAAGAAGGGCAATGTCACCCCTCTCAACAAAGCCGGCGATTTTAACCCTTCTTATGTGTTATGTCGTGCTAGTGATGGGCATGTTTATGCCAAATTTGTTGGTTCTCTTCATGAATACATTGAATGGTCTATTTGGGTTCCAAAAACCCTTGCGACTAACATCAAAGGACCCATTACAAAATGGGTACCTAAAACCAAGCATTGATCTCTTGTAGGTGTTTGCTTCCGGTGAGGGATCATGGTTGCTCGATAGCGGAGCTACAAATCATATGACCGGAAGTAAGGACTTGGTGGTGGACGTGCACAAGGTTCCATCTATGCCCACCAATGTCGAGTGGGGTGACGCCTCATCTTCTAAGATATTGGGACTTGGCAAGGTGGTCATCTCTCATGATCTCACGATCGAGAAGGTCATGCTTGTTGAGTCCCTTGCATACAATTTACTTTCCGTTCGTCAACTTGCTATCATGGGCTTTGCCACTTTCTTTGATATCGATACCGTGGCCCTCTTGTGGAGGAAGACTCTTAAAGTAGCTTTTGTTGGGCATGTCGAGAACGGTCTATATGTGATTAACTTTTCGGAACGACCCACTAAGACCGTGACATGCCTAATGGCTAAAGTTGATGTGGGATGGCTTTGGCATCGCCGTTTAGCCCATGTCAATATGAGATCTTTGCAAAGTCTCCTCAAGGGAGACCATGTCCGTGGACTAACGAATGTAAGTTTTGCTAAAGATCGTGCTTGTAGTGCCTGTATCGAAGGAAAGCTACATGAGAAGGCTCACCCTCCCACGACTATCATTTATTCAAAGAGGCCTTTGGAGCTCCTTCACATGGATCTCTTTGGGCCTCCATCCTTCGATAGTCTTGGAGGTAGGAAGTATTGCTTGGTGATTGTGGATGACTACTCAAGGTACACGTGGATATTGACGGTGTCCTGGACTAGGGGGTACTCACCACGTCGTTTCCCGATCTATTAGATTGGACCAAGGACCCCCGTGGCCGTATACTCATGGGCCAGTTCGGACGGCTGCCGCATACAAGGAAGATTCCACAAGACTTGGAGATCAAGACAAGGACTTCTCCCCACCGGCGTATTCGGCTAGGACTCTTGTTATCCTAGGCCTCCGGTGCATTATATAAACCAAGGCTAGGCTAGTCGATAGATATACAATATATACAACAATCATACCATAGGCTAGCTTCTAGGGTTTAGCCTCCTTGATCTCGTGGTAGATCTACTCTTGTACTACCCATATCATCAATATTAATCGAGCAGGACGTAGGGTTTTACCTCCATCAAGAGGGCCCGAACTTGGGTAAAACATTGTGTCCCTTGTCTCCTGTTACCATCGATCCTAGACGCATAGTTCGGGACCCCCTACCCGAGGTTCGCCGGTTTTGACACCGACATTGGTGCTTTCATTGAGAGTTCCCTATGTGATCGACAAAAGGATCGATGGCTCGCCTGCAGATCAACTGCGACTTCGGCATCTTCGTCACCAGCTCGAATGGTCACCTTGGTTCGACCAAGAATTGCGCCCCGTGTTCGGATCACCATGTCCGGACGAGGGCCTTCATCAAACATCAACTCCGATCTCTATCAAGATCACGGAGGAATCATCTATGGAGCTCGGGGGCTCAACGTCAACATTGCCCTCAAGCGACCGTGCTGTTTTTCTGGACAGCGAACTCGTATCTGCCACCACCACCTCCTCGAGTATCGCTTTGACGATCGCTTTGGTGGAATTGTGCGGAATTGAGTCTACAACAACCCTGGAAAATTTCGTCGAGTTCCGATGGAGGAATCTCTGGCAATCCACGATATACCGGAGCCCTGTCAAATCTGGACGGGAATTTGGATGAGTTTAGGGCGTGGTGTCCAGCTTCTAGCTCGGACGTCCTTTGGAAGATCCAACCGTTGATCGGCTGCGGAATTCCTATATCTACCACCTCTCAAAATTTCGGCTCGATCCGACCGTCCAAACTCCGGGAACCTTCCGATTAGTGCATCACTTTTCGGATCTGTTTTCTGCGCGAAAACGAATCCGACCCGAGTTCATCTTTTTTATGAACAGGATTTCGGACATCCCTTTTGAAGGAAGTTTTGTATGGGGTATTGTGTTTTGTTCCCGAACACATCCCACTAACTGTAAGATCTTTTGAACATGATCTTCAACATCATGCTGGTGTCAAACCAGTCCGGCAATATTACTCCACGGCTGCCGACCTGCGCTAGACACGGCGTCACTTTGTTGAGCCGAGCTCAACTTCTTCGGATCATCATCTCGGCAAGCCGAACAAGAGCCCGGCATCGCGAAGGATAAATCATCACCAACATCGCCGCCCCACGGATTACACGGAGCGGGCATACCGGCATCGCCGCACGGTCGCTTCATCAAGCCGGCATCGACCACGTCACGACCTGCATCGACAGGGCCGCACTATTGCTTCTTCAAGCTGGTGTCCATCACGCCGACCTACTTCGACTCATCGGCTGACATCGAGGCTTCGACATCTCGGCTGGACCGGGGGCTTCGCCATCTCTTCATCAACCTACTCCGGACACTTCGGCGTCACTAGCCGACCAGCTCCGTCACGTTAGCTGGGCCGAGGGCTTTGCCTCGGCGAGTCAACCTTTACCAGCATTGCCATGCCGTCGTTTTATCGCCCATCAGGCAATGGGTGTGCGGAGCGGGTCCCAATTTTAGGAATCACCTTCCTTCGGATTGCTACAACAAATAAACCAGGTGCTATTAATCCCAGTATTTTTTGCTTGTTTGGGTTCATTTTTCCCAAGGAATTATTACTCTGGTTTGTCCGTCATATGTACACAGGTCTATCAAATGGTGGCTGCATTAACGACAGTCGCATGGTGGTTCGGTCAGTTTCCGTACATAGTCCGGCGAACGCCGCACTCGGAGCTCGGACCGACCTGCGAATTCAGGCTTTGCCACGCCTTTACCGCATCACGCCGACGCCCTGCATCGACTTGACTTCGGCGCCAGGCCATATTTCTTTTATTACTCACTTTGCATAAATTATTTATTATGCAACGATTTTTTTAATTATCATTATTACTATTATCTCCGGTTTGCACTATTTTTTGTGCACAGGAAAATGATCCGGGGACTTCGGCGTCACTCTGCCGGTCTGCATTGATCGTGCTATGTCACCACTTCGGCGTGTCAAGCTCTCCGCTCCGCCACCTCGGGACCGGCTTGAGGGATGGAACCTTGCCCCGCATCAAGCTCGGACCGCGTCATCAATACCGAACACATTAACCAGCTAAGTCGCTTTCATGCTCAAAGCTTTAATTTCTAACTTGCGTTCGGTTCGACCAAGCATTATACTTTTTTGGAAAAAAGTTGCTTCTAAAAAATTTCCTTGTCCAAACTTTGTTTGTGACGCATAAATTCAAATACCCCGTTTACTTGGGGGCTTCCTTTATGAAGCTTTTCCTGTTGCATATGATTATACTTGTACGGCTTCGTTCCTTGTTCGTGTATTACGCCACAATATGCACCACATTGACTTAAGCGATTTGCAAGCTGGGTTGCCTCGCTCCTGTGTTTACCCCTACGTTCCCGATTGTTCGGCTAGGGAGTAAAGGGAGCACCTCTGCGATTGTCACGATCGGGTCACCCGAGCCGGACCTCAGACTGGGTGAAGCCGAAAGCTAGCGCTCTTATAGTTATTCAATGATGGTCGGCACACAACGGAACTCATGAGTACAAAAAATCTATTGCACAAGTCTCATAATAACAATGAGCACCGAAGAAAGGTATCGGTGGGGGTACTATTTTCTTCGAAGATGCTTCTTACTCTTCGCAGTAATATAGCATAAGTTCCCTGAGCGCGCTTTGTCTGTTACAGCCTTATGGCCTGATTGCCTGGTTATTGGAAACACCGTCGATATTCTCGACCGATGGAGTACATAACACTTTTCGGTCCTTAACCGAAGAGGGAGAAGCCGACGGTCGGTTAAGACGCGTTTAAAGTTCGGTTGAACATAGATATGATATAAGTACTTCGGTACATGCAATCATTCTTCTACCCAAGTCACTTGGGGGCTCTTAAGTTTATTTGAGCCGTTTTATAATAAGTGTTCTTCTTCTCAGTCGTTGCAAAGTTCTATTATTATTATTTATCACTCCTTTTTTCGACGCGAGTGTGCGGTCACTAGCCGGGGAGCCTAATTTCTCTCTCAAAGCCGCTAGAGTTTAGTTTGCTAAACTGGCCTAATGAGAAGTACTCCGCCCTCGGGATAGGAGGTTGAAGCCGTAGGCTGACCCGCTCGAAGTCTTGAGATAGGATGTGTCATGTTAAAGGACGACAGAAGCACTTCTTTTTTCTAAGACCAATTTTCGGATTGGCACCGAACACTTGATCTTGTTCGGACGTCATGTTTTTACTGACGTTTCTTGGTTTTCCAAGCTTTTTGGCACTTTTAAACTATTTGTGCTTTTCCAGCATTAGTCTCGCAGTGCAACGCCGGACACCTTTAGGGATTCGGCAAAAACATTCTCAGATATTGCTATATATGCATCGGTTTCGAATTGTGTCTTCGGTCAATAGTTGGGTTGCCCGGCTCCTGCACTTGCTTCCTACGTTCCGTTTTGTTCGGCTAGGCGTGCAAAGGGAGAACCACTGCGATTGTGCTTCCAGCTCACATGGTTAAGCACCTTAGTGGAGAAAGCCGAAAACTGACTGTCACAATAAGCGTAAACTGGTCAGCGATCCGATGACTATGACGGGCCATTCATAACATTGGCCGAAGTGTTTACGGCTTGACCTCGACTGTCGCCGAACACTACCGGGGGCTATTAACTGGCCTCCCAAACTAAATCCTCGATATTTTGCTCTTACATTCGAGCTGAGGTTTCATGATCATGCTTAGCATGACAACCCAAAGAAAGGAACCGATAGCGGGACTATTTTCTTTGGAATACATTTCTTCTGTTAAACAGTAATATAACATATCTCTCTGCGTACCTTTGTTTATAAAACCGTGTGGCCAGATTGCCTTGTTTGTCGTAAATCTTTGCCCTCATAAAGGCTTTATAAAGTAGGACAAACACTCCTCGGCTACTGGCCAAGGAGGTGGAAGCCGATGGTCGGTCAACAAAGTTTTGTACAATGCGGATCCGAGCATTAATGACGTAAAGTACTTGGATACATAGAGTCATTACACATAATTTGTGATTTTACTATGGATATTGATCCTTAATTCGGCCACCCGTGCCCGCATTAAGGCTCGGGGGCTACTGGGCTTCGGGCTTATTATTTACAAATATTAAAGGGGCACATCGATCCCCTGATCTGGTGTTGCCACCCGACCAGTGTCTCGGGGGCTACTGCATTGCTTGTCCAATGCAGAAAATTTTATGTGCAATATAGTTTCCGAGGAGATTTTGATCCTCAGGTTGGTCGGCCGCACCCAACCTGAGTCTTGAGGACTGAGCACGCCGCTTTTGTGTCCCGAAGTATTCTGCCGAGCTAGGACTTGATCCTCAGGCCGATTTTGCAAATCAACCTGAGTCTCAGCGGCTACTGGGATCAGCGGTCTTATGTCATCCTTCATGTGCATCTCGGGTTTTAGACCGATACACACCTTGAGGGCTACTGGCTATATATCTCGGCAGAGAATAAATTGCACCAATAAAAAATATGGACAAAAAATCGGCCCATAGTCGGGGTGGTGCACCACCTCGGAAGCAGTCCGGCATAAAGCTCGGGCGCTAGTGGCTGGCTCCATAGAGGGCATTTCCGGCATTAAGCTCGGCTAAACTCCTTCAACTTTTTTGAACCAAGGTGATATGACACCTCGGATATAGTTCGGCATTGGAGCCTGGACACAGTCCGACGTTGGAGCTCGGATATATTTCGGCGTTGGAGCTCGGATATACATTCCGGCGTTGGAGCTCGGATACATAGTCCGGCATTGGAGCTCGGATACATTCCGGCGCTAGAGCTGGGAAGCGGTCCGGCGTTGGTGCTCGGCTGCAAAAGATACCTTGAATGCAGTCCGGCGTTGGAGCTCGGACGCAAGAGGACCCTGCCTCCCGGGAACAACTTCAAACCCGAGGTGTGGCATAAAAATAAACAAGGCATTGATAAAGGCTGGAAACTTAAAGGGGCTCCTCGGATACCCGACGTGTAAACTCGTCGAATGCATTTCGGCGATCCTCAAGATCGAAGATAAAGAAGATTTGTTGAACCAGTTTTCAAGACCGGCAACCGAAGATGAAGAGCAGTTCGAAAGAATCGAGGAGCGTCCCTAACTTGAAGACCGGTTCAGGGGGCTACTGACGGTGTCCTGGACTAGGGGGTACTCACCATGTCGTCTCCCGATCTATTAGATTGGGACGAGGACCCCCGTGGCCGTATACTCATGGGCCAGTTTGGACGGCTGCCGCATACAAGGAAGATTCCACAAGACTTGGCGATCAAGACAAGGACATCTCCCCATCGGCGTATTCGGCTAGGACTCTTGTTATCCTAGGCCTCCGGTGCATTATATAAACCGAGGCCAGGCTAGTCGATAGATATACAATATATACAACAATCATACCATAGGCTAGCTTCTAGGGTTTAGCCTCCTTGATCTCGTGGTAGATCTACTCTTGTACTACCCATATCATCAATATTAATCGAGCAGGACGTAGGGTTTTACCTCCATCAAGAGGGCCCGAACCTGGGTAAAACATTGTGTCCCTTGTCTCCTGTTACCATCGATCCTAGACGCATAGTTCGGGACCCCCTACCCGAGGTCCGCCGGTTTTGACACCGACAGGTATATTTCTTCAAGAGGAAGAGCGAGACCCAACAAACCGTAATTGACTTTGCAAATGAAGCTCAACGTCAACATAATGCAAAGATCTTGACAATAAGAAGTGACAACGGCACCGAGTTCAAGAACTACACCTTGGATGAGTTTCTTAGTGATGAGGGAATCAAACATCAATATTCCGCACCCTACACCCCTCAACAAAACGGTGTTTCGAAGAGGAAGAACCGGACGTTGATGGATGCGGCAAGGACCATGACGGCGGAGTTCAAGTCTCCGTACAACTTTTGGGCCGAAGCCATAAACACCGCATGTCATGCATCCAATCGGCTCTACCTCCGCAAGGGCTTGAACAAGACTCCATATGAGATACTCACCGGTAACAAGCCCAACCTCAAGTACTTCCGGGTATTCGGGTGTAAGTGTTCCATTCTCAAGAAAGGTGTTCGGTTGTCTAAATTTGAGGCTAGAGCTTATGAGGGCATATTTGTTGGTTATGCTACAAACTCTCATGCTTACCGTGTCCTCAATAAATCCGCGGGACTTATTGAGGAGACGTGTAACATGGAGTTTGATGAGAATAATGGCTCCCAAGTGGAGCAAAGTGGCACCTGTGATGTAGGTGATGAAATTCCTCCTCAAGCCATAAGAAGAATGGGTGTTGGTTTTATCCTACCCATTGAGGAACCCCTTGTGGCCGAAGGAGAAGGACAATGCTCCACTCAAGTGGAGCCATCACCAACCCAAGGCCCACACGCTTCCGAATAACAAAGTGAAGGCCCTCAACCTCATGAACAAGACCAAGGGCAAGATCATACTCAAGACGGTGTGGACACACCAAGTGATGCCCAAGGTCAAGTTCTCTCCCCCGAGCAAGTTCAAGATCAAGAACAAGTTCATGACGGCGCTCAAGATGATCAAGTAACCGCTCCTCAACTCACCACCGAGGAGGAATTAGAGCGTCGTGCCGCCAAGGTTCCTTCCAAGCTCTCCACCAAGGATCATCTCATGACGAATGTGCTTGGAAGCTTAAGAAAGGGGGTAAGCACTCGTAGAAAATTAGCAAATTATTGTGAGCATCACGCGTTTGTCTCTTGTGTGGAACCCCACAAGGTCTATGAGGCGCTTGAAGATCCGGATTGGCTCAATGCCATGCATGAAGAACTCAACAACTTCAAGCGCAACAAAAGTGTGGAGATTGGTGCCGAGACCGACCAGGAATCACAATGTCATAGGAACCAAGTGGATATTTAAGAACAAGCAAGATGCCCATGGGATCATCATTCGCAACAAGGCTCGTTTGGTAGCACAAGGCTACTCCCAAGTCGAGGGTATCGACTAGGGTGAAACCTTTGCTCCCGTTGCTCGTCTTGAATCCATTCGCATGTTGATTGCATATGCTTCTCATCATAACTTTAAGTTACAACAAATGGATGTGAAGAGTTCTTTTCTTAATGGTCCCATTAATGAATTGGTTTACGTCAAGCAACCCCCCGGGTTCGAGGATCCCTACTTTCCCGATCATGTGTATCAACTCGATAAGGCACTCTATGGCCTTAAACAAGCCCCACGTGTGTGGTATGACCACCTTACCGAGTTGTTACAAGACCATGGTTTAAGTTGGGCTAATCGACCCCACTCTTTTTACTAAGAAGGTCAAAGGGGAGTTGTTTGTGTGCCAATTATATGTTGATGATATTATCTTTGGTTCTCCTAACAAAGCTTTCAATGAGGAATTTGCCGCTCTCATGACCTCAAAGTTCGAGATGTCCTCCATGGGAGAGTTGAAGTTCTTTCTAGGGTTCGAAGTGAAGCAAAGAAGAGAAGGAACCTTCATCAATCAATCCAAATACACTCAAGACATGCTCAAGAGATTCAAGCTAAGTGACGTCAAGCCGGCTTCCACTCCAATGCCCACCAAGTGCCAACTTGACTTAGATCCCAATGGTAAAGTGGTGGATCAAAAGGTATATCGTTCCATGATTGGATCCTTGCTTTACCTTTGTGCATCTAGACCGGACATCATGTTGAGTGTGGGAATTTGTGCACGGTTTCAAGCCGCACCTAAGGAAAGTCACTATGTGGCGGCCAAACAAATCTTTCGATATTTGGCTCATACCCCAAACTTTGGCTTATGGTACCCAAGAGGATCAAACTTCAAGCTTGTAGGGTACTCGAATTCCGATTGGGCGGGAGACAAAGTGGATAGGAAGTCAACTTCCAGAGGGTGCCAGTTCCTTGGTTGCTCTTTGGTAAGTTGGTCTTCCAAAAAGCAAAGTTGTGTGTCTCTCTCGTCCATCGAAGCAAAGTATGTGGCGGCCGGTAGTTGTTGTGCACAACTCTTATGGATGAGGCAAACTTTAAAGGATTACGGTGTCACTTGTGACAAAGTGCCTCTTTGGTGTGACAATGAAAGTGCCATCAAGATCTCTCTCAACCCGGTGCAACACTTCAAGATGAAGCATATTGAGATCTGGTATCACTTCATCTGGGATCACATTAGGCGAGGAGAGATCGAGCTCAACTACGTCAACACTCATGATAACCTTGCAAATATCTTCACGAAGCCCTTGGATGAAGCAAGATTTCGCGAGTTAAGGCATGAGCTAAATATCATCGATTTGAGCAATGTTGCTTGAACCCTTGCACACCCCACCATACTCAACGTGTTGTCCTATTTAGATGTAGGCATGGACGAGATTTCAATCACTGAGTATGTCGAGCGCCGGAAGATCAATCCCTATGTGAATCCTCGGGCTATCCTCAGAGGCACCGAGTTGTTCTGGACCAAGCAACAGGCTCTCATCTATCTGGATGTGATCAAGAACAAGCAGAATACCTACATGGATGTCAAGTGGATAGACATGCATCACCTGCGGAAGGACAAGTTTCGTGACTATTTTGGAGAGGCTCTGGACTTGGTGGAGCAGTTTGCTATTGAGCCGGTGATCTCTTTTCACCTTGACTATGACCCTGAGCTCATCTGTCAGTTCTTTGCCTCAGTGTTCTTTCATCCCGGGGAGGAGCGGAGGATGACTTGGATGACCAATGGCCGTCAGCTGTCTGCTACTTGGAAAGAGTTCATGGATTTGCTACACATTCCTAATGACGGGCTTCACACCCCCGTTGGCGTTCGCCCCCATGCCAACTCTGAGTCTGCCAACAAGAACCTACTTCAGCCCTTCCTTGTTGAGAAGGTACTCCCCAATGGCAAGTCATCTTGGGTGTTAAACTCCTTTCTGGATATCATGCATCGCATCTTCCGCAACACTCTGTTCCCACGCATTGGCGACAAGGACAAGGTACATGCATATCTAGTGGACATGTTGCTCTTGTGTGCAGAGGCACGTTCTTCTTAGACTCAGCCACTTGATGTCTCACACATCATGTGGTGTGAGCTTCGGTTTGCGGTGTTCACTCGCAAGGTACCTATCTATGGACCATACCTGTTTCTGCTGCTCTCCACCACTTGGGAGAAGATGTACCCAGGTGAAGAGTTCTTTGCTCCAGACTGGATTCGCCAGGAGTCCATCAGCCTCCGCGTCAAGCCCAACTGGGCCAACACCACTACCCGTGCTGAGGCCTCTTCTGCTAGGAGGGCTGCTGGTGAGGGGGAGGCTGCTGCTGCTGAGAATGTTGCTGAGGACCGTGCTGCTAGGTCCACCACTTCTTCCTCTGAGCCGTCATGGGCCAAGAAGCTAAAGGACAAGATGAAGACCCTCTTCTGCATGCAGGCAAAGGGATAGTACAGGGCTCACGTGGCTGACAAGGAGAGTCGCCGCCGTGACAAGAAGGTTATGAGGCTCTTTGGAGAGGATGTGTCTGGCGGGTCTGAGGACGTCATCACACCTAAGGCTGCCTGGATGTCAAAGCAGGGCTACAAGTGGACCAGTTCAGAGGATGACCTCGAGGAGACTATCCCCGCCGCTGAGTCTGACAAGGAGCACGAGGAGCAGTGGGACGACTTCTCTGCCTGAGCCACCCCGTGTGTGTAGGTGTCCTCTCTGCCTTTTTGGCGTCTCGATGCCAAAGGGGAAGAGAGTGTAGGGATTTGCGCGTTGTGTCGTGCTTGGTGTTTGTTTGCTTTGTCGTTTGGACCTCGTTTGCCTCGTTTGCGTTTGTTTGGTTTGTGCCTTCAAGACCTATCCTTCATATGGTGTAAGACATATGCACTCTATCTATCTTAGTTAACTTATGTTTGTACTATCTTGTCTAGTGATAGATATGCCTTGTCTCTATAATATAGGGGGAGCTCCGTTCCTAGTACTCGTGTGCCATGCAGTCCATAGCACTCATCTAGGTGGCACACATCTAGGGGGAGCCCGTCTATATTATAGACAGGAGGGGTTTGCATTTACTTAAAAGTATTTTCCTTGTGCAAATCCCGTTTTGTCATCAATCCACCAAAAAGGGGGAGATTCTAAGGACATATTCTTCCCTAAGTGTTTTGGTGATTGATGACAACACATTTGCAGACTAATCGTGTGCCATGAGTATTCCAGACACTTCTTTGCTAGGCACAAGACGATTGGGTGCCCCTCGAAGACTGACGAAGACGACGTCTTTTCTACGTTTCTTTTTGGTGGATTTGAGTCGTAGGAAAGCCGTACTATTAAGAGGGGGTCCGCGTTGGAAAGGTTTGGGTGGAATCATCACGTACACGTCTCCTTCTTATCCCCTCCTTCTTCATTGGAGCTTCCTCCGTTTACCTGCCTCCTTTGACTGGCTGCTGATTGTTGGATGCGGTAGTACTGCTCCTGGGTCAAAGGTAGTACCGTAGGCATCCGCGGTAGTACCGCGCGGTAGTACCGCTGGTGCCCACGGTAGTACCGCTCCCCTGGAGCCGCACTACCGCTGCCCGCCAGGCTAGTGCCGCCCCTTTGCGGTAGTAGGAGCGGATGTAATTTTTTACATCCGCACCTACCGCGGTAGTACCGCTTTCGCCGTGCGGTAGTACCGCGCTATGCGGTCAGGCAGTAGTACCGCCCCTCAGCAGTACTACTGTGTCGGGTTTTTGCTAGTTCCGTTTCTTTGTGGAAGTAGGCACGGAAGTGTCCCTCCCCCTGGCTGGGATTTTTGCCTCGCGGTAGTACCGCATGGGGGGCATGGTAGTACCGCGCGTGCGGAAGTTCCGCCCCCAGCTTCTGTGTGTCGTTCTGTGCTGGGGTTGCGGCAGTACTGTGGATCGGTACGGTAGTACATCACAGCCCTGTGGTAGTACCGCTTGGTTGCAAGCAGTAGTACCGCGCGGCCTTGCGGTAGTACCACTGGCCTGGTGCGGTAGTACCGCTGGCCGTGGGCTGGTTGGTGGGTAACGGTTGGATCTTTTCCACACACTATATAAGGGGTCCCCTTCTTCCCCGTTGACTTACCTCTTCCACCATTAAAGCTCCATTTTCGCCCGATCTCACTCCCTAGCCAACCAAACTTGTTGATTTGCTCGGGAGTGGTTGAGAAGGCCCCGATCTACACTTCCACCAAGAGATATTTGATTCCCCCCACTAATCCCTTGCGGATCTTGTTACTCTTGGGTGTTTGAGCATCCTAGACGGTTGAGGTCACCGCAAAGCCATAGTCCATTGTGGTGAAGCTTCGTGGTGTCGTTGGGAGCCTCCAATTGAGTTGTGGAGATTGCCCCAACCTTGTTTGTAAAGGTTCGCTCGCCGCCTCCAAGGGCACCAATAGTGGAATCACGGCATCTCGCATTGTGTGAGGGCGTGAGGAGATTACGGTGGCCCTAGTGGCTTCTTGGGGAGCATTGTGCCTCCACACCGCTCCAACGGAGACGTACTTCCTCTCAAAGGGAAGGAACTTCGGCAACACATCCTCGTCTCCACTGTCTCCACTCTTGGTTATCTCGTGCCTTTACTTGTGGAAGCTTATTTGTTTCATATATCTTGCTTGCTTGTGTTCCTATTCGTGTTTCATCATATAGGTTGCTCACCTAGTTGCATATCTAGACAACCTACTTTGATGCAAAGTTTAAATTGCTAAAGAAAAGCTAAAAATTGTTAGTTGCCTATTCACCCCCCCTCTAGTCAACCATATCGATCCTTTCACATGGTGTCATGGACGGCGCGTGGAGAGAGCTCTGGGTCGGAGGGGTCGGGCAGCCGTACAGTGCGGTGGTATTCAAGATCTCAACGAGAAAGGACAACAGAAATTTGGCTTCCCTTACAATTTTGCTCATTGATTATCGCACACGGTTCATCTCTGTCGCTTCCGGAAACAGTGTGTGCTGAGCCTATCGTGTGTTGCATTATGATTGGCCGGAACCCCAGCCACGCGGATCACGCGTGTGCACCGTAGGATGCGTCGCGATTGAACGACAATCCATGTCCCTCACATCACACCCGTGCACCTGTAGCTGGATTAGATTTATATGCGCTAAATGCCTAGAAAATGCACATAATCCCCTAAATATGGTAAGTGAGCCTGGAAAAATGCAAAATTTGAACATGGTGATTTGCAGGGTGTATGTTCCTTGTAGAAAAAAACTCTAGGGCAAAGAATGAATAAAATTTGGATTCCCCTTCAATCTTGGGGATTTCCCTCTCAAAAGCCTAGAACTTCCTCGGTGATGGTTCGATTTATGAAGGGCGTGCATGACGACATATGCGAAACCTTCTCAAATTTTTACCAGGGCATGCTGAGGTCACACCATGGCACCATGCCAGGCGTCATGTTTTTAAGCATTTATTTCATTTTTCTATAGTTGAAAACCCAACAAACAAACATTTGTGGTTGACTATTGCCACACATTTCATCGAAATATCTGTCCATTCCTTGTAAAAGGCACAAGAATTTACTAAATGGCTCGAGCATGGTTTTCTAGGCCATTCTTGTGGACCCTTTCATGCACCGATTGTTTGAACTTGAATTATGCGCATTAATGCCTAGGAAATGCACATAATCCCCTAAATATGGAAAATGAACTCGGAAAAGTGCCAAATTTGAACACGGTGATTTGCAGGTTGTATGTTCATCATAGCAAAAAACTCGTGGACAAAGGACAAAGGAAATTTGGACCCCCCCTTCAATCTTGGTGATGTCCCCCTCGAAACCATGAAACTTCCTCGGTGATGGTTCGATTTATGAAAGGCGCGCATCACGACATAAGGAAAACATTCTCCTATTTTTACCAGGGTATGGTGAGGCCATACCGTGGCACCATGCAGGCATCATGTTTTCCAACCATGTGTTTCATTTTTTGTATAGTTGTTAACCCAGTAAACGACGCGTTTATGGTTGACTATTGCCACACATTTCCTTGAAATATCTGCCCATTCCTTGTAAAAGGCATGAGAATGTACTAAATAACACAAGCATGGTTTTCCAGATAGTTCTTGTGCACCTTTTCATGCACCTATTGTTCGAATTTGAATTATGTCCATTTATGCCGGGAAAATGTACATAATCCCCTAAATATGGTAAATGAGCCCGGGAAAATGTCAAATTTGAACATGTTGCATTTGAGGCGGTATGTTGATCGTTGGAAAAAAACTGAATGGCGAACTAGGACGGAAATTTGGATTCCCCTTCAATCTTGGGGATTTCCCTCTCGAAAGCATGGAACTTCCTTGGTGATGGTTCGATTTATGAAGGGCGTGCATGATGACATAAGCCAGACCTTCTCAATTTTTTACCAGGGCATGGTGAGGTCATACCCTGGCACCATGCCAGGCATCATGTTTTTTGAGCATTTATTTCATTTTTTCTATAGTTGAAAACCTAACAAACAAACATTTGTGGTTGACTATTGCCACACATTTCATCGAAATATCTGTCATTCCTTGTAAAAGGCATGAGAATTTACTAGATGGCACGAGCATGGTTTTCCAGGCCGTTCTTGTGAACCCTTTCATGAACCAATTGTTTGGACTTGAATTATGTGCATTAATGCCTAGGAAATGCACATAATCCCCTAAATATGGCAGATGAACCCGGAAAAGTGCCAAATTTGAACATGGTGATTTGCAGGTTGTATGTTCATCATAGAAAAAAAACTCGTGGACAAAGGACAAAGGAAATTTGGACCCCCCCCCCCCTTCAATCTTGGTTATTTCCCCCTCGAAACCATGAAAGTTCCTCGGTGATGGTTAGTTTTATGAAAGGCGTGCATGACGACATTTTTACCAGGGCACGGTGAGGATCATACCATGCCACCACACCAGACGTCATGTTTTCCAAGCATGTATTTCATTTTTGTATAGTTGTTAACCCATTAAACGACGCGTTTATGGTTGACTATTGCCACACATTTCTTTGAAATATCTGCCCATTCGTTGTAAAAGGCATGAGAATGTACTAAATAGCACGAGCATTTCCTGACCGTCCTTGTGGACCTTTTCATGCACTGATTGTTTGAATTTGAATTATGTGCATAATTAATTCCTAGAAAATGCACATAATCCCCTAAATATGGTAAATGAGTTCGAAAAAATGTCAAATTTGAACATGTTGCATTTGAGGCGGTATGTTGATCGTTGGAAAAAAATGAATGACAAACTAGGACGGAAATTTGGATTCTCCTTCAATCTTGGTGATTTCCCTCTCAAAAGTATTGAACTTCCTCGGTGATGGTTCGATTTATGAAGGGAGTGCATGACGACATAAATCAAACCTTCTCAGCTTTTAACCAGGGCAAGGTGAGGCCATACCATGGCACCATGTCAGCCGTCATGTTTTTCAAGCACATATTTCATTGTTCTATAGTTGATAACCCAGTAAATGACGCGTTTGTGGTTGACTATTGCCACACATTCCATTGAAATCTCTGCCCATTCCTTGTAAAAGGCTTGAGAAATTACTAAATACCACGAGTATGGTTTTTCCAGACCGTTCTTGTGCACCCTTTCATGCATTGATTGTCTAAATTTGAATTATGTGCATTAATGCCTACAAAATGCACATAATCCCCTAAATATTGTAAATGAACCCGGAAAAGTGTCAAATTCGAACACGGTGATTAGCAGGGTTTATGTTCATCGTAGAAAAAAACTCATGGATGAAGGACAAAGGAAATTTGGATTCCCATTCAATCTCAGTGGTTTACTATCGCACACGATTCATCTCCATCGCCTCTACGAACCGTGTGTGTTCACTCACACATGCAAAAGGAAAAAACCCTCACCCACTTCGTCCTCACTCACTCGCCGCGGACTCCTCCGCAACTTTGCACCCTAAGCTTGACGGCTGTTGGCGGTGGGCGTACGTCACGCTCCAAATGGCACCGGATTTCGCCGCTACCGCTTTCCGTGGCCTATCTACACTGACATTCTAGACTCTAGTCAACTGGGGTTTTCTGCGGGATTGGGCCGGGGATTTTTCTCATGGAGAAGGTAATCAACTTAATTAGCAAAATATTCACTCATCTCGTATCACAGTCCGTCCGTCGCTATTAATCAACTGGCTGAAATCACCGTGGAATCATTTTTGTTCTAGCTGATTCGTGGGTGTTCATTCATGTGTCCATAGTGCAAGCATAAATCAGGCAAGTGTGGTCGTGGCCAGTCGGAAACGAAGTTCTATCTCACCATTCCGGATGACTTTAGGGAGCGCTCGGTATGTTCAATTTCAACCTACCACGGTCGGCATGGCCTAAATTTGTGAACATATACTGTCTGTTGCTACATTATCTATATATTTGCATCAAATCTTTGTTACATTATCTATTTTTAATTCTATATTTTTGTACTTTGCTTTCATCTATATATATATATGGATCTATTCTATCAGTTACTCCCATATTTGCATCTTGCTCTGTTATTTCAATATATCTAATTTACGATCTTAGTTTTCATTTCAAGCAGTACATCCCTTGCTTTGCAAGAACAGGAGTAGAAGGAAATCTTGGGCTTTACTTTGCTAATGACTCCCAGGATGTCATATTGACAACGCAGCATGGATTTACAATGACGGTTAGTGTAAAACTTGATAAAGATGGTCACTCCTATTTTAATGCAGACCTTTGGAGAAAAATGTCTAAGTGTTATGAACTGAAAGCTGGCAATAAAATTCTAGTGTGTGCACCACAGCCTGGTTTAATTAACATGGATGTTTAATTCCCCAACATCATCAGCCGATAAAGTCTGATCGAGGTTAGTGTCCTTTCAAATTTCTCCATGTTGTCATATTACTATTTAAGCAACCAATTGATCACTATTTAAGCAACCAATTGTGGTATCATATTCTGACTCTGTTCCTAGGCAGTAACAAAATCTATTTACCAATTTATGTGCACTATATATTCTTCTGCTATATTCTGAATAAATAAGACCTTTCCACCTTTTAAGCAGGTTATGTTGGATGCATAGTGAATGACATGTATGTTACTAAGCGTATCAAATTTCACTGGAAGGACTTGAAGCATGTCATAAACTTTGTTGATAATCTGACAGAGATAACACAATGTATGAATGCTAGACTTTGGATGGGATTAATTAGACCTATGGTGCACACACTGAACAAGACCAATTGTGTGCACAAAATGCTGGTAAAAAGTCTTATTTTAGTGTTGATGCTTATAAACTATATATCTTCAATGATATGTTACAATTGTTTTTTATTCTACATGTCAACAGAAATTGCCCCCTGTAGCAGTTCCTGGATCGATTTCCCAGCGCGGTCGAATTACACCTGTGCCTGCTAATAATGCCAAAGTGATTGCAAGGTACTACATTTCTCGCAGAAATGGAACCATTCAAATTAACAAGTTCTCGCTTCTCCTGGCAATACTTCCATATTGGAAAATTGGAGACAATGTTCTACTCATGCTCTACCAAGGCATAGGAGGGCTCTTCCTTTTCATTGACGAGATGCCGAGTCACCGTGATCAAGCTGCTTCCAGTGGATAGTTGTGGTTGTTGGCCTTCAGACTCTTAAAATGTGCTACTTGTGACTATATATGTTAAGTATGTAGATATGGACCATATGGTTGTTGGCCCTTAGCCTCTCAAAATGTGATAGTTGTTACCATGTTAAGTATATAGATATGGATATGGTTGTCAAAACCGTGTTACGAAGATCCTCCTTTTGTCGAGTAGTGTAACCACTATATATATGTTACTCAAATGTTGTTACCCAAGTTCATAAATTTTCATGGAAAGTATTAGTATCGTACACAGTTCATTGAGTTTAAGCGTGTGCCTGATGTCCAAAAGGCATTTGCATATTAACTGTACATATTGCAAATTCACACACATGTTAACATAAGGAAACGTATGTGTAACATACTAATCATCGCACATGATTACTCACAGACGCATCATGTGCGATACTCCGCCACCGCAAGCAACTAGTTTGCATTTTTCAAAGTTTTTTGTACACATAGAATCGCACACGAAGTAACTGTATTGACCGTCTATGTTGTAATTTCTCCTTGCAAATAGTTCACCCGAGTCGGCTGTTTGCCATGTATCACACACATCTCGTTTACACAACTCGTTTGTGTTCTTTTGGCTCATCACAAACAGTTCATCCATGTGAACTGTATGCCGCATATCACACACATCTTGTTAAGTTGAACCATTTCTGTTGTGTTCCCTAATCGAAAACAGTTCGTCCGAGTTAACCGTATGTCGTATATCGCACACACATTGGTATGGCTGCCCGTTTCTATTGTTCTACCTCATCGCAAACAGTTCGAATGGATTAACCGTGTGTCCTGCATCACACACACATTGTTATGGTTGCCCGTTTCTGTTGTTCTGCCTCGTCGCAGACAGTTTGAATGGATTAACCGTGTGTCCTGCGTCGCACACGCAACTAAAATCTGAACCGTGTTTGATGGCTCCGCCATCGCAAATGTTTTGCACCTTTTTTGATGGGTTTTTTTACACCATCGTTTGCGATTATTGCATCGCGCATAGTCTCGGCAAAGGGTCTCTGATCATAGTGTCGCGTTAGCAGTATCCTGCAGTAGTGATATATCCATTCAAATATATTTGATCATGAATTATTATTGTTGCAAATTATCTCTATGATAAATGAGTTGGGAGGCGAAACATTAAACCGCTATATTTATCTATGTTCGATGGATACTATTTGTTCTAAAAATATGCTTTGAGTACTAGCAATCATAGAAGACTAAATGATAATTGAGTATGTGGAGCTCTTACATAGACTTTGCTGAAAATAAGATGCATTGAAATTGTTTGGTGACTAAGAACATATGCTGTTAAGTTCTAAGAGAATGCATTGTTTGAACCATAACATGTGAATCAATTACTGCTTGATCATGATGAGTTCTATGAGAAAAGTTGATGTTTATGATGCTCGGAAAAGTGATTGGAACACTATATTAGCATTTGCCATTCATAAATTTTTTTCCTTTTGTAATTTACCTACTCAAGGACGAGCAGGAATTAAGCTTGGGGATGCTGACACGTTTCCAACATATCTATAATTTATAAAGTATTCATACCATGTTTATAGCAATATGGTTTTGGTGCACGTTTATATGATTTGAATAAAACTAACCTGGACTAACGCTGTTTTCAGCAGAACTACCATGGTGTTTTTTTGTGTGCAGAAATAAAAGTTCTCGGATTGGGCTGAAAATTTGTAGTGATTTTTTATGGACCAAAAGAGACCTCCGAAGTACCGGAGATGGGCCAGACGAAGCCAGGGGAGCAACAAGCTCAGGGGCTGTGCCTCCCCCCAAGGCACACCTACTGAGCTTGTCGGTCCCAGCGCCCCTGGCGTGAAACCGACGCCAAAAAATCCTATAAATATAGAAAACCCCCAAAATAAAACTAGAACATCTGCTCCGCCGTCGCAAGCCTCTATACCGAAGCGATCTCATCTAGAGGCCTTCTCTGGCACCCTACCGAAGGAGAAAATTATCACCGGAGGCCATCTTCATCATCTCGGTGGTCTCCATGATGAGGTGGAGTAGTTAACCCTCGGGGATGAGGGTATGTACCAGTAGCTATGTGTTTGATCTCTCTCTCTCTCTCTCTCTCTCGTGTTCTTGATCCGACACAATCTTGTTGTAACCATGGGATTTTTTAATATAGTCGGATCATATGGTGTTTTTCCCTCTCTATCTTTATTGTGATGAATAGAGCCTTGCTCTTTGAGGTTTCATTATGTTGCATTGAATGTAAGTTTTGAGATCAGTTGATGTATGTCTTGCATGTGGATACCCGTGGTGACAATAGGGTATTCTATTGAGTCACTTGATGTATGTTTTGGTAATCAACTTGTAGATACTCGTGGTGACATTGGGGTAATCTATGCACATAGGTCGATTCATGTTTTCGTCCTACTTTCTTCGATAGAAACTTTGGAGTGATTGTTTGTCACATGTGAGGGATTGTTATATGGTTCAGTTATGTTAGCACTACCGAGAGATTGCACTAGTGAAAGTATGAACCCTAAGCCTTGTTTCTAAGCATCGCAATACCATTTGTGCTCCATTTTATCACTTGCTACCTTTCTATTTTTATATTTTCAGATTACAAAAACATATATCTACTCTCCATACTACACTTGTATCACCATCTCTTCGCCGAACTAGTGCACCTATACAATTTACCATTGTATTGGGTGTGTTGGGGACACAAGAGATTCTTTGTATTTGATTGCAGGGTTGTTTGAGAGACACCATCTTCATCCTACGCCTCCCACAGATTGATAAAACTTAGGTCATCCACTTGAGGGAAATTTTTTGCTGTCCTACAAAACTCTCCACTTGGAGGCCCAACAATGTCTACAAGAATAAAAGTTGCGTAGTAGACATCAATTGCCCACTCTCACATTGGGACTTGGAGCAAACTTCACAGGCACATCCAAACCCATGGGAGAACTTTCTCTTGTTCTCCTACACGTAAAATACCTCATGTCCACAAAATGGCCACCATACCTACCTACATGGCATTTTCATAGCTATTCCGAGCATATCACCATGCACTACCATCATTTTACATTACATGATTAGAGACATGTTTTCATTTGCCTTGCATTTCATTGTATGGCTAGTTTGATATTTTCATGGCTTGTCCATTTTTTGATATATATGCTACACCGGATCATTGCACATATTGGGTACACTGCCGGAGGCATTCATCATATAGAGTTTCTCTCATGATTTCAGTTTTGAGTTATGATTACATTCAGTTGAAGTGAGTCATTGTATTTTGTATTGTTCATCAATATAAGGTGTTGCTGAAGGAAATATGCCCTAGAGGCAATAATAAAGTTGTTATTTTATATTTCCTTATTTATGATAAAGATTTATTATTCATGCTAGAATTGTATTGATCGAAAACCTAAATATATGTGTGGATACATAAACAAATACTGTGTCCCTAGTGAGCCTCTACTAGACTAGCTCGTTGATCAAAGATGGTTAAGGTTTCCTAACCATAGACATTTGTTGTCATTTGAAAACGGGATCACATCATTAGGAGAATGATCTGATGGACAAGAACCATCCGTTAGCTTAGCATAATGATCGTTCAGTTTATTGCTACTGCTTTCTTCATGTGAAATACATATTCCATCGACTTTGAGATTATGCAACTCCCGGATACCGGAGGAATACCTTGTGTGCTATCAAACGTCACAACATAACTGGGTGATCATAAATATGCTCTATAGGTATCTCCGAAGGTGTTTGTTGGGTTGACATAGATCGACATTAGGATTTGTCATTCCGAGTATCGGAGAGGTATCTCTGGGCCCTCTCGGTAATACACATCATAAGGTTGCAAGCAAATGACTAAGGAGTTGGTCACTAGGTGATGTATTACAGAACGAGTAAAGGGACTTGTCTGTAACGAGATTGAACTAGGTATGAAGATACCGACGATCGAATCTGGTGCAAGTGACATACCGATGGACAAAGGGAATTACATATGTTGTCATAACGGTTCGACCGATAAAGATCTTCATAGAATATGTAGGAGCCAATATGGGCATCCAGGTTCCGCTATTGGTTGTTGATCGGAGATGTGTCTCGGTCATGTCTACATAGTTCTCGAACCCGTAGAGTCCGCATGCTTAACGTTCAATGTCGATTTGGTATTATATGAGTTATGTGGTTTGGTGACCGAACGTTGTTCGAAGTCCCAGATGAGATCATGGACATGACGAGGAGCTCCAGAATGGTCCGAAGGTAAATATTGATATACAACACGATGCTATTTGGTCTCCGGAATGGTTTCGGAATGCACCGGAAAGCGATCAGAATACCGGAAGGGGTTCCGGAGGCACCGGGAGAATATTGGGTCTTATTGGTGTAATGCCCCGAGACCGATGTGCCAGGTGTCCTCCAGTTATTCACTGTCGTTGCCATGTCATTCGCTTGCATGTTGCATCTTGTCATGTCATCATGTGCATTGCATCATCATGTTTTTCAAAACTTGCATCCGTGCGGGTTCCCCCAGCTCCATCCGTTGTCCATTCTGAGCCCAGACACACTTGCACGCACCCGCGGCATGTCCGAAATAGTATTTTATAAGTGGCGGAAAATGTTCTCGGAATGGGATGAGAGTTGGCATGCGGTGTTGTTATAGTGTTAGTAGGTCACCTGCCTAGTTTCATCGCCTCTCTCTTCTCTTCTCTCAGCTCGAGACCGTCTACCCAGTCCATTACCTACCGCCAGGTCCAACCTAACCTCTCTCATCAGCCCGTGGCCCTCCTCGCGCGTGTCCGAAAAGTTGTCCCGGACCCGACCCGAGCAGTCATCACCGCTGTGTCCGGATCATCCCCAAACATCTACAAAACGTCTCCGTTTTGTTAATTGGACTTCCTAACATATTTTTTTTCGTCCGTCCGATTACGATCGGAGGGACGAGATAGCCCCTAGCCTAACCTACCCGCTATATATATTAGTCTATCCAAAGACCAAATCCCTAATTTCTAGGGATCCTCCTCCGCCGCCACTCTCTTCCATCTCCCTCGAGATCGTTTCCGATCTACTCCACCTCGTTTTCTGCAGCCAACCAACCCGCATCGCTCGCCGATTTCCTCGTGCCCGTGGCCTCCAAATCACTCCTCGCCGGCAACTAGCGCCACCAGGCCGTGCCCTGCGCCCTTCCTCCCCTGCTCCTTTCCCTTCCTTCTTTCTCTCCCTCTTACGCGCAAACTCTCCCCTTGTTCTCTTCTTCTTCTTCACAGGGAACCGAGGCGCCAGTGCCGCCGTTCCTCTGCTTCGTCTGCTTCCAGCAGGACCACGAGGCGCGCCCGAGCCCCGCCTGCTCCTTCAAGTCCGCCGCCGTCTCCCAAGGCCCTCGGCTCCACCGCCCCGCCAATCTCCACGCCGCCCCGTTTGCTCGTTCTTGCTGCCATGCCCGTTGCTGCTTTGCTGCTCGCCCCGCCGTCCAGTTCAGGACGAAGCCGCCCCCTCCCGGAGTCTCGCCAAGTCCCTACCTTGCTGCCAAGACCTCGTCGGAGCCCCTTGATGTCCGTGGCCGCAGTCCCTTGCTCCTCTGCAACCCCGAGCTCGGAGCCGTCCTCTGCTCCTGCGTCGAGCATCGCCTCTTTCGCCGGATCCTGCCGTCGTGCTGCCGCTTCCAGACTCCAGCCGCTCAAGTACTGCCTCGCCGCGCCTCTACTTTGCGTGAGCAAGGACGAGACGACTGCTACTGCTTGCATCGCGTTGACCACGCCTTCCCTTCGCCAGATCCAGCCCCGCTGGCCTACTGCTACCTCTCTAGATCTGGGGTGAAGCCCATGGTGAGGCCCAGCGCCTCCTGTGTTTTTTCTTTTCTTTCTCTTTCTTTATTCCCTGTCGGGCCTCTGATTAGTTTCAGCCTGTTAGTTTTTTTCCTTAGCTGCGATTTTATCAATTTCCAGGGCATTGCACTTTTGCAGACAAGCCCCTAAACTTCATGCATTTCATTACTCACAAACGGTGCATCATATGTAAAAACTTTAAATATGAAACTTGCTTAGAATTTTGTGTAGATTAATAATTTGCCACTTTCATCTATGTTTAAAATGTCTAGAATGTTGTTTGTTTAAATTTGCTTAAATAACTTGCTAAAATGCTTTATTCCATAACTAATTAATCATAGCTCCAAACTTAATAAAATTTATATGTAAATGGGGTAGAAAAATTCCTAATTTAACATGGTGGCATCACTTTGCATGTTTAACAACTATAAAATTGTGTTTAGGGCAGAACAGTACCAAATCCCTAAATTGCACATGGGGATTTTTTCCGGACTTGTTGTTTGTTGTTCCGGCCTCATTTAAACTTGCCTAGTTAGGCAGTTTTTCATATGCTTCACCTCTTGCCATGTTAATCAACATTTAATATTGTTGGGTACATAAACGAGATCGACCTAAATAAGTCATGTGGTGTTTCGTCAATATGCAACGGAGTTGCATATTGTGCTCCACTTAATTTGTAGGATTGTTTGTGCACTTTGCCATGCCATGCTTCATTAAACCGGACATGCATCATACTTGTTTGTGCATCGTGCCATGTTCATGTGGTGGTTGTTTACCATGTGGTTTGCTTCTTTCCGGTGTTGCTTCTTCGAGTTGGTTCCGATAACGTCGCATTGTGAGGATTCGTTCGACTACGTCCGTTTGTCTTCTTCATGGACTCGTTCTTCTTCCTTGCGGGATCTCAGGCAAGATGAACATACCCTCGAAATCACTTCTATCTTTGCTTGCTAGTTGCTCGCTCTTTTGCTATGCCTATGCTGCGATACCTACCACTTGCTTATCATGCCTCCCATATTGTTAAGCCAAGCCTCTAACCCATCTTGTCCTAGCAAACCGTTGTTTGGCTATGTTACCGCTTTGCTCAGCCCCTCTTATAGCGTTGTTAGTTGCAGGTGAAGATTGGAGTTTGTTCCTTGTTGGAACATGGATATTTTGTTGGGATATCACAATATCTCTTATGCCTGGTGTTTTGTTACACTCTTGCCGCCCTAGTTTCCGTCATATCGGTGTTATGTTCCCGGATTTTGCGTTCCTTACACGGTTGGGTTATAATGGGAAACCCTTGACAGTTCACGTTGAATAAAACTCCTCCCGCAAGGCCCAACATTGGTTTTACCATTTGCCACCTAGCCTTTTCTTTTCCCTTGGGAGTCGCGCTCCCGAGGGTCATCATTATTTTACCCCCCGGGCCAGTGCTCCTCTGAGTGTTGGTCCAACCTGTCAGCTGCCGGTGGCCACCAGGGGAAACTCTGGGTTGGTCTACCGGAACCTTGGACAATCAAGTGTGCCTTGAGAACGAGATATGGGTAGCTCCTATCGGGATTTGTCGGCACATTCGGGTGGCTTTGCGGGTCTTGTTTTACCATTGTCGAGGATGTCATGTAACCAGGATGCCGAGTCTGATCGGAATGTCTTGGGAGAAGGAATATCCTTCGTTGACCGTGAGAGCTTGTGATGGGCTAAGTTGGGACACCCCTGCAGGGCTTCAACTTTCGAAAGCCGTGCCCGCGGTTATGGGCAGATGGGAATTTGTTAATGTCTGATTGTAGAGAACCTGAAACTTAACTTAATTAAAATGCACCAACCGCGTGTGTAACCGTGATGGTCTCTTTTCGGCGGAGTCCGGGAAGCGAACACGGTGTTGGAGTTATGTTTGGCGTAGGTTGTTCTAGGATCACTTCTTGATCATAGTTTCTCGACCGTGCTTTTGCCTTCTCTTCTTGCTCTCATTTGCGTATGTTAGCCACCAATATGCTAGTCACTTGCTGCAGCTCCACATCATAACTTTTACCTTACCTATAAGCTTAAATAGTCTTGATCGCGAGGGTGTGAGATTGCTGAGTCCCTGTGACTCACAGATACTTCCAAAACCAGTTTGCAGGTGCCGATGTTAACGAGCAGGTGATGCAACCAAGCTAAAGGAGGAGCTCGATGAAGATCTTGTCCTTTGAGTTGTTTCGTTCTAGTTGATCAGTAGTGGAGCCCAGTTGGGGTCGATCGGGGATCTGTGTAGCATTTGGGGTAGTCTTCTTTTTATTTGGGTTCCGTAGTCGGACCTTGTGTGTATCTGGTTGATGTAATGTTATATTCATGTAATTGTGTGAAGTGGCGATTGTAAGCCAACTATGTATCTCTTTCTCTTATGTATTACATGGGTTGTGTGAAGATTACCTCACTTGCGACATTTCTCTCAATGCGATTATGCCTCTAAGTCGTGCTTCGACACGTGGGAGATATAGCCGCATCGAGGGCGTTACAAGTTGGTAACCAGAGCCTTCCCCGACCTTAGGAGCCCCCTGCTTGATCGAATCGTTGGCGTTGTTGAGTCTAGAAAAATGTTTTGAGTCATTTAGGAATTATATATCGGAGAGTTAGGAATTCTTTTTACTGCTCAGTCCCTTCGTCCCTCTAGTGAGGCATCTTGACGTAGAGTCTTGACTCTTCCCTTCTCAAATTTCACTAAATTTTTGTTTAGGATCATGCGGGTATCTTAGAATCTTCCGATGGTTTTGTGACGAGAACATTGTTCTTGGTGCCTCCTGTCATTTAGGGGTTGTGGCAGTGTCCCGGGGAGTTGAGCTCCAAGGTGTTGTCGTCACAATTTTATCGTTGAGATTCTGGAATACCTGAGTTTCGCCGACATCGAAAATCTCTTTTATGCAGTTATTCGTGAGATAAACTCGACGTCACCCAGTACTTGGGCGGGAGTTCGGGAGTATCGCCATAACTCGTATAACGGATGCTTTTCGAAGGTTGAGGTAAACGATTTCCGAAGGTTTCTTGGTTATGTGTTGAAGGATGGATACAGCTGGATGTAGGATTTGTTAGTTTTGGGTGAGATATTATGCTTCCCATGTATCCCCAACACCTGATTGCATAACCGGAAAGTTTCGGGAGTTTATAAGTGAGAATTCAAGTAGCTCCTAGGATATCTTTCCGACTGACATATGATATGAAATTGGGGTTCGACGTTTAGTGGTCCGCCTATCCACGGTTGGTTTTACAGTGGTCTCGTTTGTCCTAAAGAGTCCTTGGCTATGCCGACTTGGGGACGCTTCGTATGTCATGTGCACTGCCTTGTACATGATGGTGTTGTATGATCGAGCCCGTGTAGGCCCCACCATGAAAACTTCGGACGAAATCTCTATCATATGTTTGTTCCGGCTTTTTCTGCAAGCCAATCCTTTGTTTTGTTTTGAGTTGTGGTATTCGAGTTGCTTCGAAGTAAAATGCTGATTCCATACCTTTCCTAAACGGTGTTCTCATACTGCGATGTGAATACCATTCCTTCTTGATCGTCGATATTGTCTTGTCAATTCTTTCCAACCGGCGTATTTCTCTTCAAGTGGATCCGATCATTTCAACGTTTGCAAGATCCAATCTCAGATTTTCGTCAACGGTGTTTGCTTCATCCGTCTCCAAGTTGCCTTTGTTTTCCCGCCCTCCCTCCCTTGTTTTCTTCAAGGACTCAGATTTCTTAATCGAGTATCCATCTTATTTAGGTGAAGTCTCTCCATTCTTTTCCTTCATGTTCTTACCCGATGATTCTCATGAAGATACTAACGGAGCCTCAAGTTCATCATTATTCGTTATTTTCCTTCTCCGGTGGACTCAACTCAAGCTTTCGGTGTTTATCTCATATCCCTTTTTCCTCGTTTCAAATACCTTCTCATACCGGTGCACCTCATAATTGTTCACCTCTCGCTATTCATTTGTTCCGGAGTGCTGAAGATAAGATTGCGCCGGTTGAAATAAATGGCTTGAATGGGAAAACGTCCTCAAAAGAACTTACCTGACTCTTCTAATTTTTCCCAGAGTTACTCCCAAATTCTTTTCAAAGTTTCACGTAAGAATGATTCATCATCAGTCATATGTATTTCTCCAAGATCTTTCAAATTCTTTTCATCGTTGGCTCTACCTTTCCAATTTTCATCCCGGAGTATCTCAACAATTCATGGTGGTGTTTCTCATCATCATTCTCTGCTTTTGAAGACCGAGGAAGAGTTTTCCCTTGAATCTTGTTTCGTTCTATCAAAGATTCGTGGTTCTAGCGTTATGCCATCCTCTCACAATTGTTTTCGATTGTGAGATTTCTTTTCACCTATCTGGAGCAATTCACAATTCTTTTCAGTTTGATTCTCCAAAGGCCATCATTTCAGGTTTATTCATTCTTAGCGTTCAGCTTTCTTTCTCTAAATCTTACCAGTGCATCGATCAAATATCCTCTAATCAGTTCATGATCTCTTCATTCTCTTGTATCTAAACTCTCTCATGTATCTTCGTTCATTTGCAAATTCTTACCGATGATTCACCCCTTTACTTCGTTTGTTTTAAATTCTTATGGTGGTTCGTTCAAGATCTCTCTTCCTTGGTTATCATATCAATTTATTCGTTGTTTCAATCCTTCCAGTGGATCATTGAAGACCTTCTCAAGGTTGTGCTATATCTATCTTAACCCTTTTTACGAGAATAAGTAGTATGCCAAATCTGTTGCTTGTCATCAACTTAAATTGATGAAGGATACGCATAACATAATTCTTATTCTTGCTTCACCCAAATGATGGATTCGTTCCTCCGGAGTTTGTTCACAATAACTAATTCTCGTTGTCAATTGTTCATCTTATCTTTTTTCCCCGGAGTTCCAACCTCTTTCAATTATATCACCACGGAAATCCATCTAAATCATTACAAGGTTTCACCTTGTGTTTTCAACTTCTCTTTCCTTTTGTTTGATCATCCTTTTATTACCGGAGTTCCTCATGGTGGTTCGTCAAGGATTCTTTTCATTCTTCAATTGTTCTTCAAGATATCTCTCGAAGCTATGATCCTCCAAGATATACTTCAAGTTTTTTTTTTCTTCTTGCAATCCGGAGTACAATTCTTTCTTCTGTATCATTGGAGGTGGTAGTATGTCATTCTTGTTAATCTGAGTTCATGTTTCATGTTTCACGTGTTGTTAAGAATGAGATATATTAAATCCATCAACCTCTTTGTTGGAGTTATCTTGGGTTATATTTCACCTGAAGCTTTCCCTAAGGATTGTTACTTTTATGGTGCTTACATATGACCCAAGTTCTTCATTTATCCTCCCGGTGAAATATTTTCTCGTCTCCTTGTTCATATCAATCCAATTCTTTTCCCCGTGAGTGGTAGAATTTCACCTCATAGTTTTGAATTGTTCTCTATAAGCCCACTACAACTTTGTTCTTTTCGTTGTTGGTTTTCCAACAACTCCATTCAACCCTTCTCCTAAGGATGCCTTTTCAAGCTCTTTTGTGGCAGAAGTTGACATTTTCTTCTCCATTCTTTTATTTAAATTATCTATCTTCGATTCTTTTGTTCCGGAGGCATTATGATGTTGCACTCTTCGACCCATCTTCTTGTTTTGTCAGGACCATGTTCTTTTCGTGCTTATCTTTTTAACCGGTGTGTCGTGTCCTCTTTTCAAATATCCTCTCATCTTGTCAAGATCATGTTCATTCCTTCCATTTCCAACCGGAGTGTTGTCGTAATTGATCTTTATCGTTCCGTCTACTTCTTGTTTTAACCGGAGTGCTTGCATGTGCTTCTTGTTCATTGCAACCTTCATTCTTATGTTTTTTCCAACCTACAAGGTTCTAGTAATGATCCTTGTTCCTCTTTTCTAACGGAGTGCTTTCAACTTCGTTCATCTACGTTGCATTCTTTTCTCGAAATGGCTTAACCGTTTCAAGATTCATGGTTTCACTCGATTGTCAAAGGAGCAACTTAGTTTTACCTCTTCTCTTTCTCTTCCGTTTTCCCTCCGGTGCCATTCTAGATCTCACGACGAGATCCTCTCGTAGTGGTGGAGTGTTGTAACACCCCAAGACCGATGTGCCAGGTGTCCTCCAGTTATTCGCTGTCGTTGCCATGTCATTCGCTTGCATGTTGCATCTTGTCATGTCATCATGTGCATTGCATCATCATGTTTTTCAAAACTTGCATCCGTCCGGGTTCCCCCAGCTCCGTCCTTTGTCCGTTCTGAGCCCAGACACACTTGCACGCGCCCGCGGCATGTCCGAAATAGTATTTTATAAGTGGCCAGAAAATGTTCTCGGAATGGGATGAGAGTTGGCATGCGGTGTTGTTATAGTCTTAGTAGGTCGCCTGCCAAGTTTCATCGCATTCGGAGTTCGTTTGATAGCCCAACCGTTAAACTATAGCGGCACTATAGCTGGTCTATCGTCGGACGCTTTCGGTCTCCGGAAACAATCGCTGGGCCTCTCCCTTCTCTTCTCTCAGCTCGAGACCGTCTATCCAGTCCACTACCTACCGCCAGGTCCAACCTAACCTCTCTTGTTAGCCCACGGCCCTCCTCGCGCGCGTCCGAAAAGTTGTCCCGGACCCGACCCGAGCAGTTGTCACCGTTGTGTCCGGATCATCCCCAAACATCTACAAAACGTATCTGTTTTGTTAATTGGACTTCCTAACATATTTTTTCCGTCCGTCCGATTACGATTGGAGGGATGAGATAGCCCCTAGCCTAACCTACCCGCTATATATATTAGTCTATCCAAAGACCAAATCCCTAATTTCTAGGGATCCTCCTTCACCGACACTCTCTTCCATCTCCCTCGGGATCCTTTCCGATCTACTGCACCTCGTTTTCTGCAGCCAACCAACCCGCATCGCTCGCGGATTTCCTCGTGCCCGAGGCCTCCAAATCACTCCTCGCCAGCAACCAGCGCCACCAGGCCGTGCCCTGCGCCCTTCCTCCCCTACTCCTTTCCCTTCCTTCTTTCTCTCCCTCTTCCGCGCAAGCTCTCCCCTTGTTCTCTTCTTCTTCTTCACAAGGAACCGAGACGCCAGTGCCGCCGTTCCTCTGCTTCGTCTGCTTCCAGCAGGACCATGAGGCGCGCCCGAGCCCCACCTGCTCCTTCATGTCCGCCGCCGTCTCCCAAGGCCCTCGGCTCTGCCGCCCCGCCAAGCTCCACGCCGCCCCGTCTGCTCTTTCTTGTTGTCGTACCCGTTGCTGCTTTGCTGCTCGCCCCGCCGTCCAGTTCAGGATGAAGCCGCCCCCTCCCGGAGTCTCGCCAAGTGCCTACCTCGCTGCCAAGACCTGGCCGGAGCCCCTTGATGTCCGCAGCCGCAGTCCCTTGCTCCTCCGCAACCCCGAGCTCGGAGCCGTCCTCTGCTCCCGCGTCGAGCATCACCTCTTCCGCCGGATCCCGCTGTCGCGCTGCCGCTTCCAGACTCCAGCCGCTCAAGTACTACCTCGCCGCGCCTCTGCTTCGCACGAGCAGGGATGAGACGACTGCTGCTGCTTGCGTTGCGTTGACCGCGCCTTCCCTTCGCCAGATCCAGCCCCGCTGGCCTGCTGCTACCTCTCTAGATCTGGGCCAAAGCCCATGGTGAGACCCAGCGCCTCCTGTGTCTTTTTTCTTTTCTTTCTCTTTCTTTATTCCCTGTTGGGCCTCTGATTAGTTTCAGCCCGTTAGGTTTTTTTTCCTTAGCTGCGATTTTATCAATTTCCAGGGCATTGCACTTTTGCAGATCAGCCCCTAAACTTCATGCATTTCATTACTCACAAACGTGGATCATATGTAAAAACTTTAAATATGAAACTTGCTTAGAATTTTATGTAGATTAATAATTTGCCACTTTCATCTATGTTTAAAATGTCTAAAATGTTGTTTGTTTAAATTTGCTTAAATAACTTGCTAAAATTCTTTATTCCATAACTAATTAATCGTAGCTCCAAACTTAATAAACTTTATATGTAAATGGGGTAGAAAAATGCGTAGTTTAACATGGTGGCATCACCGTCAGGAGCCAAGCGACGGCGCAATCTACTTTATCATAACCCATGCGAAGTACAGCCATGGAGGCCATGGGATGGGCTCAGCTACTGCTAAGGTTTCCGCCAGCAGCCGAGTAGATGGACGAATGGTGTGCCACCATCCAGAGTCTGCTTGGTTTTGCCGAAGCTGGGGGCTCGCGGAGAGCTGGCCCACCACGGCCTCCCCAAGCGACGACAACGGCTCATGCTGTCGGTCGCACAGAAGGGACCACCCCCACGGTGCAGTCCCCGACGCGACAGCCAGCGCGACCGTAGTAGAATCAAGACCCTGACGATGTCTTGATGTCCTCTTCTGACCCTCGAGCGCGTCCAGGCTGATGGCGAGCCCCGGATGATAGGCGAAGGGGAGATACACGGGTCATTGTTTATTAACGCCGCCATGACCACCATCGGACCGATGGGTGTGACGGCCCCGACGTCGATGAGCCTACGCTCGGTATTGGCGGGTGCCTACCTTTCGAGGTTGGGTTCCCTACCTTTACTCGTGAGTTGCGGCAAGTCCGTTGGCCGTCTGTTCGCATGTTCAATCCAGAGATACCTAAGAAGTACGATGGGAGGCTGAACCCGACAGAGTTCTTGAGCATCTACACCATCGCTGTTCAGGCTGCCGGGGGAAGAGATGAGAAGGTGTTCACCAACTACTTCCCTTTGGCTCTCAAGTCCAATGTGAGGTCTTGGCTGATGCACCTGTCGAAAAACTCCATTTCGTCATGGGCCGACTGGTGTCATGAGTTCATTAGCGCCTTCACCGGCTGCTATCAAGAGCCAGGCCGACCCAGCGACCTGCAGCTTCTCCAACAGAAGGAAGGGGAAACCCTCTTATATATTTACAAAGATTCAGCAAAGTTCATAGGAACATCCCAAATATTCATCTGGCAGCTCTGATAGTTGCCTTCCATTTCAATGCGCGCAATCGCCGGATTCGTTCCAAGTTGAACGTGCGGTTGCCCAAGACTATGAAGGAGCTCTACACCTTGGTGGATAAGTGTGCTCGGATGGAGGAGGGAAGGAAGTTGCCGGAAGAGGAAGATTGCACCAATGTTGATTTAGAGGATGATGATGAATCAACCAGTCAGAAGAAGAGCAAGAAGCGCAGTAAGAGGTGGAAGGATAAGATAGTGATGACTGTTGAAGGATCGGGTACACCTAGTACCGGCAAGAAGGCCAAAGCTGAGGCCCCCGACAAGGAAGCTACCATGTGCGCTGACTGCCAGGAGGCCGCGACTGCCGAGAAGGCTGGGAAAGGTGATGGGCCGTACTACAAGATTCATCGGACTAAGGGCCACGACCTTCAAGAGTGCTATCAGGTTGAGCAGCTCATCAAGAGATAAAGAACAGAGTATGAGAAGCTTGACAAGGAATAGGGTCAAAATGTTATTGGCGGTAAGGGTTGGGGCGGTGAAGTAAATGTCGTGGAACCAATGCCAGAGTCCCGGAAGCCGCTCAAATAGTCGGGCATGCCCACCATCTTTGATGAAGAGGATCATCCTAGTCGTACCACTGCGGTAGGGTGTTTGTCGTTGTTGGTCTCTCCAACAATTCACAACCTCAAGGTCACAAAGATGTTGGTGGACGACGGGGCCGGATTGAATTTGATCTTCCCGATAGTCATCAGCAAGCTTCAGATAGCAAAGGAAGAGCTAGAAGTTACCGGCATGTTTCAAGGAGTTAATCCCGACAGGAGCCATCCTAAGGGAAAGATCACGCTGCCAGTAAAATTTGGGGGAGAGCTGAACTACCGGACTGAGAAGATTGTGTTTGATGTGGTCGACCTGCCCCTGCCATACAATGGGATCCTTGGACGCCCAGCCCTGGCTAAATTCATGGCGGCATCCCATTATGCCTATAACACCTTGAAGATGCCTGGGCCAATGGGAGTCCTTACCATCCCATCAGATGAGAAGGATGCAATCACTTGTGTGGACAAGATGTACCGGGACACAGTCGCGGTAGAGGCAGCGACGGTAGCAGTTCCTGCCAAGGAGGACAAAGGAAATAAGGAGGGTAGCAAGGACGCTGGCAAGGAATCTGGGAAGCGTACCTCTTTGGAGTGCACTGCGCCTGTTGATGACTTGCCGGAGAGCTCCAACAACAAGAGATCCAAGGTCGTTGGATCCCCAGTGAAGAAGGTCCCTACAGGGCAAGCTAGCGTTGATGGTACTTTCACCATCAGCGCCACCCTCGATGAAAAATAGGAAAGCACGCTTGTTGCCTTCCTGCGGGTGAATGTCGATGTGTTTGCTTGGCAACCATCTGATATCCCTGGTGTTCCCAGGGAGGTAATCGAGCACCACCTTGCTATATGCCTACACACCCGACCTGTCAAGCAGAAAGTCCAGTGGTAGTCCGTAAGGCTAACGGGAAGTGGAGGCTTTGTATAGACTTCACAGATCTCAACAAAGCTTGCCCAAAGGACCCGTTTCCCTTGCCACACATTGATCAGATTGTAGATTCCACTTCAGGCTGCGATTTGCTCTCCTTTTTGGATGCATATTCTGGGTATCACGAAATCTTCATTTCCAAGGAAGACGAAGAGAATAAGTCATTCATCACGCCATGTGGTACGTACTGCTTTGTCCGCATGCCATTCGGATTAAAGAGTGTTGGGTCCACTTTTGCCAGGGCAGTCCAGATTGTTTTTGAGCCACAGCTGCATAAAAACATTGAAGCTTATGTGGATGATATTGTGTTCAAGACCAAGGATAGAGCCACCTTTATTCAGGATTTGGAAGAGACATTTGATAATCTATGCAAGATCAACTTGAAGCTCAACCTAGAGAAGTGTGTGTTTGGCGTTCCCTCCGGCAAGCTGCTTGGGTTCTTTGTGTCCCACCAGGGGATCGAAACCAACCCCGACAAGATTAAAGCTATCGAGCAGATCCAGGCGCCAAGGACGGATAAGGATGTGAGGCGTCTCACAGGGTGTGTTGCCGCGCTAAGTAGATTCATTTCCAAGTCTGCCGAGCGCGCCCTATCATTCTTCAAAATCTTGAAGAAGGCAGGGCCCATGAAGTGGACTTCGGAAGCAGATGCGGCTTTGCCCGAGTTGAAGACCTACTTATCCTCTGTGCCTACCTTGGTTGCTCCCAAACCGCAAGAGCCGTCGCTGCTGTACTTGGCAGCAACCAACCAAGTGGTTAGTGTGGCCTTGGTGGCGCAACGGGAAGTGGATGAGGCAGAGTGAGCAAGGACCGGCGGAGCCAGAGAAAGATCAAGACAGCAGTGAGCACGACAGCGAGAGCAACCCCAAGGATGCGCCAAAGAAGAAAGTGGTGCAGCACCCACTTTACTTCATCAGCTCCTTGTTGCAGGGGGCTAGATCGAGGTACTCTGGCATGCAAGAGTTGATCTTTGGTATCATCAGGGCCTTAAGGAAATTGCACCACTACTTCCAAGCCCATGAGATCACTGTTGTCACTTGTTTCCTATTGCAAAGGATACTCCAAAACCCTGAGGCTACCGGTAGAATAGTGGAGTGGGCTTTGGAGTTATCCAGTTTTGGTTTGAAGTTTGAGAGCACGTCAATAATTCAGAGCAGGGCATTGGCAGAGTTTATTACAGAATGGATGCCAACCCTTGATGAGGAAGTGCCAGAGACAGTTATTCCCGACAAGGAATCGCCCCAAGAATGGGTTATGTATTTCGATGGTGCCTTTTCCCTACAAGGCGCAGGGGCTGGCGTGCTTCTTGTTGCCCCCTCCGGGGAGCATTTGAAGTATGCCGTCCAGATGCATTTTTCCCGGGAAGAGGCAACCAACAATACAACAGAGTATGAAGGGTTCCTTGCCGGGCTTAGGATTGCTGCAGAATTGGGAATTAAGAAGTTGATCATTCGAGGAGATTCACAGCTTGCGGTGAGACAAGTCAACAAGGATTACCAAAGCCCATTGATGGAGGCATACGTCAAGTAAGTGAGGAGATTGGATGAACGCTTTGACGGATTGCAAACAGAGCATGTAACCCGTGCGGAAAACAACATAGTTGATCATCTGTCAAAGTGTGTTGCGCAGAAGCTTCCTATGGAACTAGGGACTTTTGTTCCCCATCTCACTCAGCCCTCCGTATCCCCAGCAACAATGGCCCGGAAAAGGAGAAAGTTGGACTCCGGTAAGCCTCTCCTGGTAGAGCCGCCCGCTCCTGGCAGAGACCCTGCCTAAAACAACTCCTCACCATCTGCCAGACCACACCCTCCAGCCAGGCCCATGGACCCATGAACGAGGCATGTGCTCCTGCAGTAGAGGAGGTGCTGCTAGTCCTTGTTGCCGATCCCCAGGCTCCAACTTGGGCAAGGCACATAGTCCACTTCCTCCAAACCGGAGAGATTCCGGCACCAAGATGAAGCTGAAAGAGTAGCTCGGAGGGCCAGTATGTATCAGTTTGTCGATGACACTCTATACAGAAGGAGGCCCAACGGTGTGAAATTGAAGTGCGTATACCGAAAAGAAGGAAAGGAACTGCTGGCTGAGATGCACAAAGGCATGTGCAGCTCCCACATTGGATCAAGGACATTAGTTGGGAAAGCATTCCGGCAAGGATTCTATTGGCCCACAGCCTTCCAAGATGCGATCGAGCTCGTCACCAAATGTGAAGCCTGCCAGTTCCATTCCAAGAACATACACCTGCCGGCCCAAGCTCTTCACACAATCCCTTTATCATGGCAATTTTTGGTTTGGGGGCTCGATATCCTCGACACTTTCCCCCGAGCAATCGAGGGCTCTAAATTCTTGTTCGTTGCCATCGACAAGTTTACAAAGTGGCCAGAAGTGACTGCCGTGAGAAAGGTGATGGCTCAATCAGCTATCAAGTTCTTATAAGAATTGGTGTGTCGTTTTGGAGTTCCAGCAAGGATCATTATCGACAACGGCACCCAGTTCATGAGCCGCGCCTTCATGCAATATGTTCATGCCCTCAGATGCAATATCTCATTTGCCTCTGTGGCACACCCCCGGAGCAATGGACAAGCTGAGAGGGCGAACGCTGAAGTGTTGTGGGGACTCAAGACAAGAACCTTTGATACACTGCCGAAGCACGGCAGGCGGTGGATCGAGGAGCTGCCGGCCGTTCTCTGGTCCCTCAGAATGACACCAAACCGAGCCACCGGGCAGACTCCCTTCTCACTGGTCTACAGGGCAGAAGCAGTTATCCCCACAGAACTCATTTACGGATCGCCTCGAGTGCTTGCCTAGAATGAAGTAGCTCAAGATCAGTACCGGCGTGACGATGCTGTGCTACTCGAGGGGAACCGTCTCTGGGCTGCTATGCGTGCTGCACGCTATCAACAAGCCATGCGTAGCTATCATAGCCGCAGGGTTCATGCCCGGTGTTTTGAGGAAGGCGACCTTGTCCTTAGGTACATTCAGTCCGCCAAGGGTCAAACAAGTTGTCGCCAAAGTGGGAAGGCCCTTACTGGGTAGTACGAGTCACCAGACCTGGCATAGTTCGCCTGGAGACTAGAGATGGCACTCAGTTGCAAAACTCATGGAATATTGAGCATCTCCACAAGTTCTACCCATAAGGCACGGCTGCCGGGCCCTGCTCGGCAGCCACCCTTTTGTACAAGCCTTGCCTCAGCTGCATGTAACCCCTAGTACAAATCCAGGGCGATGACCCTGTGCAAGAGAAGATAAACGAAGCGCTGTGGGGGGCCCAACCAAGTTGCATGCATACATGAGCATTCCAAGAGCATTGCATAAGAATTTCATGAGCATTTGCATATGCATATAGATAGGATCGCATCCTGCATTCATTCTCATCTACATGAAGCTGCAGGTTCCTACCGTGAATTTGGCTTCAACAAGGAGTTGAGAAGATGGCCCGGTACTGCGATCCCGGCAAGACAAACAGATAAGTTCTACCCCTTGTCCATTAGTGTTCCGTAAGCTATAACTTGTGCATGAGAAAACCTCGCCACTCCTTTTAGACTTAGGTGCTCCCATTCTTGACTTGAACGTTGCTTCAGTCAGAATGGTCACGGTGGCCTCTTGTCCTGGGTAATGTAGTGGAAAGAGAAGAGGGCGTGGCGTGCATAGGCACAACGCCACCCCGATCTTGTCAGGGCCTGCCAAGTGCAGCCTGACAAGATCAGGAGTGGCGAGACTACGAAGGAGGAGGACGGGAGGATCACCACAATGACCCCCTCGTCACCACCTCCAGGACCAGTCGAAATACTCCAGCACAAGCTCCGGCGGGCGAAGACGTCGAAGCCCAGCTGGAAGACTTCTTGATGAAGCAGAAGCACTAGAGGGGCAAGCCTTTCCCCAGCAGCTGGGAAAATGGTGATGATGGCGCCGGGGAAAGAGGGGGAGAGCTAGACAAAAGGGTAGCAGGTCGCCGATATGAGACAAACGCGTCGGTGCTATCATACTCCGACTGGACGGCCTGCCTCCCGTCTTCTCCTTCTCCCCTGGCTTCGTATGCGTCAACACCATCCCTGGGCAGTGCCAACCTCGTGGTCTGGCACCTTTTTCGAGGAGAAGGCGAGCGACCAAGACAACCAGGGGGCTCGAGGCGTGCTTCTCCCCACCTCGGTGGGCAGGAAGGCGCACCTCCCGCCGATATCAGCCCCAAGACCTCCGGGAGGGGCAGTGCTGGGATTACCGACAATCTCCAGCCCTGCCTCCTGGGCGAGCCCCGAAGACGCCGAGAGATTCACCACAGAAAGGACCAGGCTCACTCCCCGAGCACCAGCACCAGCATTTGGCAACACCAGCCTCGACCAAGAGCCCAGGGGCTGGCCCTAGGCTATTCTCTTCAGCATAACCAACAAGAAGCGGGAAGCAGAGGAGGGGGAGCACAAGGATGGATGACTCTGCCCTCCCTTCGCCCCTCCTTTTATAGGCAGGCCAGGGAGGGGAGTCGCTCCCTCAACGGGCGACCACTGTCCTCCTTCGCCAATTCAAGAAGACTGGGCCCTCGCCTTGATGCTCTCCCGTGCCATGCGCCTCCGTTACCTACCCCGCACGATGCATGCTGCATATGTGGCTAAGGATAAGGACGTGGTCGGAAGAGTGAACTGGTAGTTTCTACCCCGTGCGTTTTAGTCATTCACGGGTCATTACAAGAGCGGCCTCACCACTATTGGCTTTGCATAATGCGCGGCGAATCCGGAAACTGGCCTGGACCCAAGATTAATGAAGAAGCAAAGAAGACCCCAAGAGACCAGCCTCTTCAACACCCTCGCCTATGCACTTATTACGCCCTACCCCGATGATGCTCGGTAGCGTGTTCGGGGCGGGCCCGGGAGCTTCTGTCGATGGAACAAACCCTTGGTCTATTGCCCAGACTGTGCACAGGCACGGGAACAAGATCAAGGCAACAACCCAAGTCAGAGTACAAGGAACCAAGAGCATAGAAGGACCAACATGTAGATCAAGAGGACCAAGATCAAGCCAGAGAAGCAGGACACCCCCAGGAGAAAAGCCTCCCTTGCCGGGCAGGCGAGCTCGACAAGGACGGGGCCACCCTAGAAGAAGACGTCCAAGGCATCCTGGCAGGGCCTGCCGGGACTCGCGGAGGAGAACCACCTCACCCAACTACTCTGCCATGACCCACGTCGTCAATCAGTGCGGTGTCAAGCCGCAAAGTGACTAAGTGGCAGCCATTCGTCACATGGCGGCCTCTTTCTACAGGAGATGCCTACAGATGACACCCGTCCTGGGGCGTGTCAAGAAAGTAGGCATGGAGCTGGCAAGATAGCCCTGCAAGGCTTGTCGGGCACCCAATGACGTGACGTTAAGCGGTGCATTAAATGCATCCTGTTAGCCTGCAGAGTTAGGTATTATAGCACTGTTTGCTATCTTATCAGTGCATAATGAATACTTTGTCATTGTGGTAAACCCTTAATCTATAAAAGGAGGCCCATGGCAACTGTAGAAAGGGTTAGAAGGTTGGACAACTCACACCCATATGCACATAGCCACTGCCGCCCCTGCCAGGTAAGTGTACTATGCTCTACCACCACTCTTCCACCATGAATCCACAGAAGCAGGAGTAGGGTTTTACGCCACACGCTGGCCCGAACCTAGGTAAAATTGCCTGTGTGATCTCTACCGCTGTAACGCCCCAAGACCGATGCTCTAGTTCCCTTCCATTTATTTTAGTTGTTGTCGTGTGTTTATTTTGTTTGTTACATTATCATAATTATTTTGCATATATTTATTCCTCTATGTTGAGTGCCTTGTCATAACTTAGCTTCTTGCACCATGCTCATCTCATTTTGTTATATTGCATTGTCATGGCCAATATTGTCATATTGCATTGCCTCTTGTAATTTTGCATGCTAATCTTATACCTTGTGGTAATCATCATGTTGTTGCCATGTGCATTTCGTTCATCCTTGTGTGGTGTGTTGTTGTTATAATGTGGGTGAGCATCATTCCTTATCATCTCTCTCTCAAACCATGGCCATGCATCATCATATCTTCCTTCCTTCTTCTTTCTTTCATTTTTGGCAAGTGACCTTTTCCCCTTGTCCATAAATGTTCATTCTTTCCCTATTAATCTTAAACCATGCCTACACCCTCTCTGCCAATTTTCAGCTCTTTTGGACTTGATTTGGTTGGAAGCAAAATTGCCTCAAGTTTGAATTTAATTCAAACCTGCGATAATTTTCTTTCTCTAAAAATGCTCAAACCAATTTATTCAATTAGTTCTAAATTTAAGGATCTCATATTAATTCTCTTTTTATCTTCTTCCCTCTCCCATCCCCCCTGTGCATTTTGCTTCTTTATTTCGGCCTGATGGGCTAAAGGAAAAGAAAGAGCAGCGGCTCAGCGCATCAGAGAGAAGCCCAGCAGCCAGGCCGGCCCACCAGGCCTCCTGAAGCCCAGCCGCACATAACCCTAGCCCAATCCCCCGATCCCACTCATCTCCCTCTCGTTCACCACTCGGCCGCCACCCGCTCGACCTCGTCCCCCTCCCGATTTTCCTCTCCTCTCGATCCCCTGCCCTTCTCCTCGTCCCGCGCCTCGTCGTCGCTCAAGCCCCGCCGCGGCGCCCTGCGTCGCCGGAACCCCAACACGCCTCTCCTTCCCTTCCTCCCTCATCCTCGACGCCTCGTCCCCGTCTCCTGGCACCGGCCCCGCCGCCAAGCTCGCCTCGCGCCCTGCTGCCCCGTCATCCTCGCGCAGCCTCCTCCTCGTCCAGGTGCCCCGCCCGCCATGGGGCAGCAGCAGCAGCCCTCGTCCCCACTGCATCCATGCTCCGTGCGCCAGCACCCTAGCATCACCCTTGCCGTCGCCGCCTCAGATGAGGAACCACGTTGAGGCCATGGAGGATTGCAGCACCTCCGCCCTTGGTGTTCGTCGCTGATGGCCATCCCCGTCGTCCGTCGGCCTCTGCTTCCCTGCTCTATCGTCCGCCAAGCCACCGCCTTCCTCCGCAGCCGCCCACTGTTCCCGCACCTCCATCGACCTTGCCCTGTGGTTCGCTTGCTTGGACCAGCGCGCCCCTACCTCACTCCCGTTGACTCGCGCCAAGTCCCTCGAAGACCGCCTTGTGCTGCCTTGTTTTGGTTCACAAGTACCGCACCGAAACATCATCAAGGTCGACTATGTTTTGCTGCCCCAACCGGAACCATCAAGTACTCGAGACACAATGGCGCCAAGTACCCATACGAACGTGAATGACTACCACCGAAGTGTATATCAAGTACTCGAGACACAATGGCGCCAAGTACCCATACGAACGTGAACGACTACCACCGAAGTGTATGACTACATAACGCCCGTCAAGTTCGACGACGCTCGCCGCCCGAACGACTATCGCCGACGAGTACCTCTCTGCCACCACGGATTTCGTCAAGTTCAACGGTGACCCCTGAAGTCCTCGGATGTGTCCCTCTTCGTCACTGTGTGTTTTCTTCCTCCAAGTACAACGACGGCCCGAACTTCTACGAACCATGTACAACTATCGTTGCAACAAGACCCGTGTACCACTACTTCCACTGCGAACCTGATTTACTCCGAACATGCACGCTTTGAAGGTATAACCGCCAAGTTGAGCCGTGAACGAATGCATGTGTGATATATGAGATGCTCGTGGTTGCCCCGTGTCCGAATTGTCTCTTGCACGTTCCTCGTTTGCCTTCACCACCAACTCGTGGGACACCCGGAATCCGGGATAACCCCACCATCCTTGCATGACTCGCTCCGCACACTTGTTCTTTTGCATCGGTATCTCAATGAGTTGTCGGATCAACGAATATGTTGGCGTGGCACCATTTCCGTTGTAGTTACCGTAGCACCCCTTTCATTCCGCCACGGTGACAAAATGCTTCATAATATGCTCATGTCAACATTTTCATAAACTTGCATATGTCATCCGCATCATGTTAACAACATTTAAATGCTTAAAATTGTTGCTTGCATTAAAATTGCTAAATGACATATGGGATTTTCTGGAATTGCCGTTTGTTATTCCGGCCTCATTTAAACTTTCCTAGATAGGTAGTTTTATCATGTTTCACCTCTTGCTAGGCTAACCAACATTTAATGTTGTTGGGTAGCACAAATGGGAGAGAACTAAATAAATGAATGTGGTGTTTCGTCAATATGCAACTCGTTGCATATTGAGCTCCACTTAATTTGTAGTATTGTTTGTGCACTTTGCCATGACATGCCTCATTAAACTGGACATGCATCATACATGATTGTGCATCATGCCATGTTTATGTGATGGTTGTAACCATGATGTTTCCTTCTTTTCGGTTGCGCTTCTCCTTCATAGTTCTGGTTATGTTGCGATTGTGAGGATCCGTTCGACTACGTTGGCTCGTCTTCTAAATGGACTCGTTCTTCTTCCTAGCGGGATTTCAGGCAAGATGACCGTCACCTTGGATCTCACTACTATCTTTGCTATGCTAGTTGTCTCGATGCTATCGCTATGTCGCGCTACCTACCACTTGTTTCTGAAGCCTCCCAAATTGCCATGATAGCCTCTAACCTTTTCACCCTTCCTAGCAAACCGTTGTTTGGCTATGTTACCGCTTTACTCAGCCCCTCTTATAGTGTTGCTAGTTGCAGGTGCAGTTGCAGGTTTTCCATGTTGGGACATGGATATCATGGGATATCACAATATCTCTTATTCAATTAATGCACATATATACTTGGTAAAGGGTGGAAGGCTCTACCTTTTGCATGGTGTTTTGTTCCACTCTTTCCGTCCTAGTTTCCGTCATACCGGTGTTATGTTCCTTGATTTTGCGTACCTAACACGGTGAGGGTTTATGGGCCCATCTTGACAGTTCGCTTTGAATAAAACTCTTCCAGCAAGGCCCAACATTGGTTTTAACATTTGCACTAATAATACTTGAACCTAACAAATAATTGGCATAGGGCATCATGAACCCGAGGATTTTCTACATACAGGGGGGCCTAGTGCTAATGGTGTTGGTCCCAAACGGGCAGACTGCGGGGCTGCCTCGGGGAAACTCGAGGTATTTGGTATACCTGTAGGCTGACCCATCCGGTGTACCCTGAGAACGAGACCGCACAACTCCTATCAGGCTAGGTCGGTGCATCGGGACTTCTTTCTGGACTTGTTTTACCATTATCGATATGTCTTGTGCACCGGGATTCCGAGTCTAATCAGAGGGTCCCGTGATGGAGGATTGTCCCCGCGGATCGTGAGCTTGTCATGGGCTAAGTTGGGACACCCCTGCAGGGTTTAAACTTTCAAGAGTCGTTCCCGCGGTTATGTGGCAAATGGGAATTTGTTTATATCCGGTTGTAGAAGAATTGAAGTAAACTCTTTTAAAATACACCAACCGCATTGCGTAACCACGACTGTCTCTTTTCGGGGAAGTTCGAGAGGAGAACACGGTTGGGTTATGTTTGAACATAAGTAGTTCAGGATCACTTATTGATCACTACTAGTTTGCAACCGTTGCGTAGTTTCTCATCCGATTCTTGTATTCGTAACTTAGCCACCATACATTGCTTAGCCGCTGCTGCAACCTCACCACTTATCCTTCCATACCCTTTAAGCTTTGCTAGTCTTGATACCCATGGTAATGGGATTGCTGAGTCCTCGTGGCTCACAGATTTACTACACCAACAGTTGCAGGTACAGGTAATGCGATGATCATGACACGAGAGCGATCTTTGCCCGTTTTGAGTTCTTCTTCTTCGTCGATCTTGGGTTAGGTTCTTGGTCGGCAGCCTGGGCTAGCAGGATGGATGTTGTTAGAGCTTTTGTTTGTGTTTCATCCGTAGTCGGATGTTGTTCTCTTGTATGATGTATCGATGTATTCTTGCGGCATTTGTATGCCTTGTATGTAACCCCAACTATTTATGTAATGGTTTGATGTAATGATATCCACCTTGCAAAAGTGTGTCAATATGAGGTTCTATCCTTGGTGGGACCTTCGAGTCTCTTTAGGATAGAGTCGCATATTGGGCGTGACAGTCGCGCTACCCCACGCCGGTCTGCTCTTTGTGCAACGCGACCTCCCCCTGCCGAACCAGCAAGGAGCCCTCTGGTCCCACAGGTGGTCATGTTTCCCGCGATACCTTCACTTAATTTCAAGATAAAAGTGTTCTTCTTGAGTACGCACCATTGCTACAGTTCATCGTTTCAAGACACCACGTGATGATCGGGTGTGATAGACTCTATGTTCACGTACAACAAGTGTAAGACAATTTTACACATGCAGAATACTTGGGTTAAACTTGACGAGCCTAGCATGTACATACATGGTCTCAGAACACTGGAGACCGAAAGGTCGAACATGAGTCATATAGTAGATATGATCAACATAGAGATGTTCACCATTGATGAATACCCCATCTCACGTGATGATCAGACACGGGTTAGTTGATTTGGATCATGTATCACTTAAATAACTTGAGGGATGTTAATTTAAGTTGGAATTCATTAGTAATTTGACTAATTAAACTTAAATTTATCATGAACTTAGTCTTAATAGTTTTTGCATATCTATGTTGTAGATCAATAGCTTGCAATATAGCTCCCCTATTTTTGATATGTTCCTAGAGAAATATAAGTTGATAGTTGATAGTAGCAATGATGCGGACTAGGTCCATGGTCTGAGGATTGTTGTGACGCCCCGAGACCGATGTGCCAGGTGTCTTCCTGTTATTCGCCGACGTTGCCATGTCATGTGCTTGTGTGTTGCATTTCATCATGTCATCGTGTGCATTGCATCATCTGTTTTCAAACTTGCATCCGTCCGGGTTCCCCCCAGTTCCGTCCGTTGTCCGTTCTAAGCCCAGACACACTTGCACGCGCCCGCGGCACGTCCGAGATATTATTTTATAAGTGGCCGGAAAATGTTCTCGGAATGGGATGAGAGTTGGCGTGCGGTGTTGTTTTGTTGTTAGTAGGCCGCCTGCCAAGTTTCATCGCATTTGGAGTCCGTTTGACGCCCCAACGGATAACTATAGCGACATTATAGTCGGTCAAACGTCGGACGTTTTCGGTCTCCGAAAACAGTCGACGGGCTTCCCTCTCTTCTCTTCTCTCAGCTCGAGACCGTCTACACAACCCACTACCTACCGCCAGGCCCAACCTAACCTCTCATCAGCCCACGGCCCTCCTCGCGCGCGCGCCCGAAAGTTGTCCCGGACCCGACCCGGACAGTCATTACCGTTGTGTCCGGATCATCCCCAAACATCTACAAAACGTCACTGTTTTCTTATTTGTAACCCCTAGCTATTTTATTCGCGATCGTCCGACTGCGACCGGAGGGACGATATAGCCCCTAACCAAACCCACTTGCTATATATATTAGCCTAACCTAGACCAAATCCCTAATTCCTAGGGATCCATCCCACCGCCGCCTCTCACTTCCTCGGATTCCACGCCGAACCAATCCCTGCATCTCTCTCGATCTAAACCTCCACCAACCAGATCCACCCCGCAGACGAATGCCTCCGCATCACCCATCGCCCGAGCCAGCCGAGGGCCTCGTCCCCGAGCCGAGCTCCATGGAAGAGATGAGCGCCTCCTTTCCTCTCTGCTTCGTTCTTCCCTTGCTCCTCCCGTTTCCCCCTCTCTCATCTCTCTCTTTCTCTCGTACTGCTGCAACAGGGAGCACCTAGGCGCCATGGCCGCCGAAGGAACTCCGCCGCCTCACTGAATCCACGCCTCCACCTCTCCCCTGCATCAAGGTCGCCTAGTCCCTGCCACCCCTGCATCCCCTGCAACGAGATGGAGATCGCCCGATGCCTCCCCGAGCCTGTGACATACCCAGCTTCCCATGGCCGAGGACTTCACGCACGAGCTCGACCCCGAGCGCGCCCGAGCTGCTCTTCCTCCCGCTGGTCTCCTCTACGCGCCAAGCCGTCGCCCCGCGCCAAGTCCCTCGTCACCGCCGGCCTCGCGTTGACCTCCTCGCATGCGGCCGCGCCAGCCACTGTCGGCTTCCACCACCAGATCCGACCGGCACTCCACCGCACTTGCTCGTTCTAGCCGGATCCCGGCAGCTAGGCCTCGTCCCCGGCCACCGGCGACCTCGTCGGAGCCCACCTGTGTCGCCGGCCAATTCCCCTGCCTCGCCCTGCACTGAACCTGCTTCCTGTCAATCAGAGACGCCGTGCTTGATCGCGCTACCTCCGCTTCGCTCTGCCTACGAGGTCCAACGCGGCGGCCCAGCTCCCTCTGCCGCCAAGGCCCAGCGGTGCCTCCTCTTGGCCCGTCACCACTTCGCCGCTTCTGGCCCAGTGGCCCAATGTGAGCATAGCTCCAGTCCCTCCTCTCTGTTCAGCCCAGCAGTGCACCAGATTCGGCCCGAGAGGTGTTTTTTTTTGCAGAACGTTTTAGCTAATTTCCAGAGACAATAGTTTTGCAGGAAACCCCCTAGACAACATGCATATAATAACTCTCAATTGGTGCATCAGATTAAAATGAATTATATATGAAAAATGCTTAGAATTATGTGTAGGTTAATTATTTGCAACTTTCATCCATGTTTAAAATGTTTAAAATGTTGTTTGGTTAAATTTGGTCCTATGCCATGCTAAAATGATTTATTTCATAACTAAATAACCATAACTCGGAATTTAATAAACTTTATATGTAAATGGGGTGGAAAAATGCCTAGTTTAACATGATGCACTCATCTAGCATGATTAATAACTCTAAAATTGTGTTTAGGGCATAACAGTACCAAACCTGATAATATGCATATGGGGTTTTACCGGAATTGTTGTTTGTTATTTCCGGCCTCATTTAAACATGCCTAAAGGTTTAGTTTACTTTTGCTTCACCCTCTTGCCATGGTTAACAACATTTAATATTGTTGGGTACATAAACGAGATCGAACTAAATAACTTGAACATGGTGTTTCGTCAATATGCAACGGGGATGCATATTGAGCTCCACTTAATTTGTAGGATTGCTTGTGCACTTTGCCATGCCATGCTTCATTAAACCGGACATGCATCATACTCGATTGTGCATCATGCCATGATTATGTGATGGTTGTTTACTTTTTTGTTTGTTTCTTTCCGGGTTACTTCTCGCGTTACCTTCGATTTCGTTCCGGAGTTGTGAGGATCCGTTCATCTACGTCCGTTTGTCTTCTTCATGGACTCGTTCTTCTTCCTTGCGGGATTTCAGGCAAGATGACCATACCCTCGAAATCACTTCTATCTTTGCTTGCTAGTTGCTCGCTCTTTTGCTATGCCTATGCTGCGATACCCACCACTTGCTTATCATGCCTCCCATATTGTTGAACCAAGCCTCTAACCCACCTTGTCCTAGCAAACCGTTGTTTGGCTATGTTACCGCTTTGCTCAGCCCCTCTTATAGCGTTGTTAGTTGCAGGTGAAGATTGGAGCTTGTTCCATGTTTGGAACATGGATATTTTGTTGGGATATCACAATATCTCTTATTTAATTAATGCATCTATATATTTGGTAAAGGGTGGAAGGCTCGGCCTTATGCCTGGTGTTTTGTTCCACTCTTGCCGCCCTAGTTTCCATCATATCGGTGTTATGTTCCCGGATTTTGTGTTCCTTACACGGTTGGGTAATAATGGGAACCCCTTGATAGTTCGCCTTGAATAAAACTCCTCCAGCAAGGCCCAACCTTGGTTTTACCATTTGCACTAACAACCTATAACCTTCCCTTGGGTTTTCGCGGGCCCGAGGGTCATCTTTATTTTAAACCCCCCGGCCAGTGCTCCTCTGAGTGTTGGTCCGAAACGGGCAGCCTGCGGGGCCACCTCGGGGCAACTCGAGGGTTGGTTTTACTCGTAGCTTGACCTATCCGGTGTGCCCTGAGAATGAGATATGTGAAGCTCCTATCGGAATTTGTCGGCGCATCGGGCGGCTTTGCTGGTCTTGTTTTACCATTGTCGAAATGTCTTGTAACCGGGATTCCGAGTCTGATCGGGTCTTCCCGCTAGAAGGAATATCCTTCGTTGACCATGAGAGCTTGTGATGGGCTAAGTTGGGACCCCCCCGCAGGGAATTGAACTTTTGAAAGCCGTGCCCGCGGTTCTGGGCAGATGGGAATTTGTTAATGTCCGGTTGTAGAAAACCTGAAGTTGACCTTAATTAAAATACATCAACCGCGCGTGTAACCGTGATGGTCTCTTCACGGCGGGGTCCGGGAAGTGAACACGGTGTTGGAGTAATGTTTGACGTAGGTTGTTCTAGGATCACTTCTTGATCATAGTTTCTTGACCGTGCTTTGCCTTCTCTTCTCGCTCTCTTTTGTGTATGTTAGCCACCATATATGCTAGTCGCTTGCTGCAGCTCCACATCATACCTTTACCTTACCCATAAGCTTAAATAGTCTTGATCACGAGGGTGTGAGATTGCTGAGTCCCCGTGACTCACAGATACTTCCAAAACCAGTTTGCAGGTGCCGATGTTACCGAGCAGGTGACGCAACCAAGCTCAAGGAGGAGCTCGATGAAGATCTTGTCCTTTATGTTGATCCGCTTCCAGTTGATCGGTAGTGGAGCCCAGTTGGGGTCGATCGGGGATCTGTGTAGCATTTGGGGTAGTCTTCTTTTATTTTGGTTCCGTAGTCGGACCTTGACTATATCTGGTTGATGTAATGCTGTATTCATGTATTGTGTGAAGTGGCGATTGTAAGCCAGCTATGTATCTTTCCCTGATGTATTACATGGGTTGTGTGAAGATTACCTCACTAGCGACATTGCTTTCAATGCGGTTATGCCTCTAAGTCGTGCTTCGACACATGGGAGATATAGCCGCATCGAGGGCGTTACAATTACCCTCATTGCTGCACAGAAGAATTATGTCCTTGATGCACCGCTATGTGAAAAACCTGTTGCAGGAGCAGATGCAGGCGTTATGAACATTTTGCAAGCTTGATATGATGACTACTTGATAGTTTAGTGTGCCATGCTTTACATCTTAGAACCGGGATTTCAAAAAGGTTTTGAACTCCATGGAGCATATGAGATGTTCCAAGAGCTGAAAATTGGTATTTCAGATTCATGCCCGTGTCAAGAGGTATGAGACCTCTGACAAGTGTTGTGCCTACAAGATGGAGGGGAATAGCTCAACCAGTGAGCATGTACTCAGAATGTCTGGGTACTACAATCGCTTGAAAAAAGTGTGAGTTAATCTTCCAAATAAGATAGTGATTGACAGAGTTCTCTAGTCACTATCACCAAGCTACTAGAACTTTGTTATGAACTATAATATGTAAGGGATGACAAAAACGATTCCCAGGCTCTTCGCGATGCTGAAATCGGCGAGGGTAGAAATCAAGAAAGAGCATCAAGTGTTGATGGTTAACAAGACCACTAGTTTCAAGGAAAAAGGGCGAGGGAAAGAAAGGGAATGTCAAGAAGAATGGCAAGAAAGTTGCCACTCCTTTGAAGAAGCCCAAAGGTGGACCCAATCCTGAAACTGAGTGCTTCTACTGCAAAGGAAATGTTCACTAGAAATGGAACTGCCCCAAATACTTGGCGAATAAGAAGGATGGCAAAGTGAACAAAGGTATAATTGATATAAATGTTATTGATGTGTATTTTACTAGTGTTCAAAGTAAATCCTAGGTATTTGATACCGGTTCAGTTGCTAAGATTAGTAACTTGAAGCAGGAGTTGCAGAGACTAGTTAAAAGCGAGCTGACTATGTGTGTTGGAAATGATTCCAAGGTCGATATGATCACCATCGCATACTCCCTCTACCTTCGGGATTAATGTTGAACCTAAATAAATGTTATTTGGTGTTTGCTTTGAGCATGAATATGATTAGATCATGCTTATTGCAATATGTTTATTCATTTAAGTTAGAGAATAATTGCTGTTCTGTTTACATGAATAAAACCTTCTATGCTCATACACCCAATGTGAATGGTTTATTGAATCTCGATCGAAGTCATACACATATTCATAATATTGATGCCAAAATATGCAAAGTTGATAATGGTAGTGCAACATACTTGTCGCACTGCCGTTTAGGTCATATTGGTGTAAAGCGCATGAAGAAACCCCATGCAGATGGACTTTTGGAATCACTTGATTATGAAAGATTTGATACTTGCGAACCATGCCTCATGGGCAAGATGACTAAAACTCTGTTCTCCAAAACAATGGAGTGAGCTAATGACTTATTGGAAATAATACATACCGATGTATGCGGTCCGATGGGTGTTGAAGCACACGACGGGTATCGTTATTTTCTGACCTTCACAAATGATTTGAGTAGGTATGGCTATATCTACTTGATGAAACACATGTCTGAAACATTTGAAAAGTTCAAATAATTTCAGAGTGAAGTGGAGAATCATCATAACAAGAAAATAAAGTTTCTAGATCTGATCGCGAAGGCGAATATTTGAGTTACAAGTTTGGCCTTCATTTAAAACAATGTGGAATTGTTTCACAACTCACGCAACCTGGAACACCATAGCGTAATGGTGTATCCGAATGTCGTAACCGTACTTTATTGGATATGGTGCGTTCAATGATGTCTCTTACCAATTTACCACTATAGTTTTGGGGTTATGCATTAGGGACAACCGCATTCACATTAAATAGGGCACCATCTAAATTCGTTGAGACGATATCGTATGAACTATGGTTTGGCAAGAAACCTAAGCTATCGTTTCTTAAAGTTTGAGGTTGCGACACTTATGTCAAAAGGCTTCATCTTGATAAGCTCGAACCCAAACAGGAGAAGTGCATCTTCATAGGATACCCTAAGGAAACAATTGGCTACACCTTCTACCACAGATCTGAAGGCAAGATCTTTGTCGCCAAGAATGGAACATTTCTAGAGAAGGAGTTTCGTTCGAAAGAAGTGAGTGGGAGGAAAGTAGAACTTGATGAGATAATTGTACCCTCTCTCAATTTGGAAAGTAGCACATCAGAGAAATTTGTTCCCATGATGCCTACACCAACTAGAGAGGAAGCTAATGTTGATGATCATGAAACTTCAGATCAAGTTACTACTGGACCTTGTAGGTCGAACAGAGCACGTTCCGCACTAGAGTGGTATGGTAATCCTGTCCTAGAAGTCGTGTTACTCGACCATGGCGAACCTACGAACTATGAAGAAGCTATGATGAGCCCATATTCCACTAGATGGCTTGAGGCCATGAAATCTGAGATAGGATCCATGTATGAGAATAGTGTGGACTTTGGTGGCTTGCCTGACGATCGGAAAGCCATTGAGAATAAATGGATCTTCAAGAAGACATGCGTTGATGGTAATGTCATCATTTACAAAGCTCAACTTGTCATGAAAGGTTTTAGACAAGTTTAAGGGGTTCACTACGGTGAGACCTTCTCACCCGTAGCGATGCTTAAGTCAGTCCGAGTCATGTTAGCAATTGCCACATTTTATAATCATGACATTTGGCAAATGGGTCAAAACTGCATTCCTTTAATGGATTTCTTAAAGAAGAGTTGTATATGATGCAACCAGAAGGTTTTGTCGATCCTAAAAGTGCTAACAAAGTGTGCAAGCTCCAGCGATCCATCTATGGACTGGTGCAAGCATCTCGGAGTTGGAATATACACTTTGATGAGGTGATCAAAGCATACGGGTTTATACAAACTTATGATGAAGCCTGTATTTACAAGAAAGTGAGTAGGAGCTCTGTAGCATTTTTTATATTATATGTGGATGACTTATTATTGATTGGAAATGATATAGAATTTCTGGATAGCATAAAGGGATACTTGAATAAGAATTTTTCAATGAAAGACCTCGGCGAAGCTGCTTATATATTGGGCATGAAGATCTATAGGGATAGATCGACATGCTTAATAGGACTTTCACAAAGCACATACCTTGACAAAGTTTTGAAGAAGTTCAAAATGGATCAGTCAAAGAAAGGGTTCTTGCCTGTGTAACAAGGTGTGAAGTTGGCTTAGACTCAAAACCCGACCACGACAGACTATATAGAGAGAATGAAAGTCATTCCCTATGCCTCAATCATAGGTTTTGTAAAGTATGCCATACGGTGTACATGACCTATTGTGTGCCTTGCCATGGGTATGGCAAGGAGGTACAAGAGTGATACAGGAGTGAATCACTGGACATCGGTCAACATTATCCTTAGAGGACTAAGGAAATATTTCTTGGTTATGGAGGTGATAAAGAGTTCGTTGTAAAGAGTTACATCGACGCAAGCTTTGACATCGATTCAGATGACTATGAATCTCAATCTGGATACGTATTGAAAGTGGGGTCAATTAGCTAGAGTAGCTCCATCCAGAGCATTGTAGACATAGAAATTTGCAAAATACATTCACGGATCTGAATGTGACAGACCCATTGACTAAACCTCTCTCACAAGCAAAACATGATCACACCTTAATACTCTTGGGTATTGATGCGACTTGAACTACGTCGGTATTTCCCCAAAGAGGAAGGGATGATGCAGCACAACTCATTACAAAAAAATACACTTCCATGATGATACGTGTTTGTCACAGTAGGTCACATTTTCTATCATGCATGTATATCCATGATGATTTTATGACAGAATCAAGATAGTCATACTTGTTTTGTCATAGAAGTGTTCCATGACATTACCAAAATTATCATCACAGAAGTGTCCACTTCCATAATGATAAATCACGCGTCATAGAAGTGCTATCGTCAAGGGTGACTGACACATGGCATCGACCATAACGGGTCGCCGTTAAGCTATCGGGTCCAGTTTTGGATCCGATATCCCGTTAACAGCCCGGACCAATGGTGATTTTCCACGTGTAAAATTCTCATTGGCTGGAGGAAACACGTGTTGGCTCAACGTTCGGATAGATGTCATCCACTAATTGGACAGGAGGTGCCTATGATACGTCGACATGTGGCACGGCCCAACAGACGCCCATTCCGGTGAAAAGGCCGGCCCAACTAAAGGCCCACCATGTTTTTTCAGACACTAGTGGGCTAGCCTATTAACAACCTGCCATGTTTTGGGTCAAATTGAGGCCCATACCAGATCAGGCCCGTTCACAGCCTGCCGTGTTTTGGGCCAAATTACGGCCCATATCGGATCAGGACCGTTAACAGGCCACTGTTATTTTGGGCCCATACTAAGACATGTTTGTATTTCAGCCTGTTAAATGCCCGTTTACCAGTTCGACCTGATAATAGTTTTGGCTAGCGGCCCATGGTGCATCTGGGACATTGTCGGCCCGTTTCACTTTAGGCCATTTAACGGCCCATGCAGAAACTGGGCTATTTCTTGTCCAAAGTAACTTTAGGCCTCTTAACGACCTGTAGTCTTCGTGGATAAATTTCAGCCCAACTGGCCTATCGGCCTGTTAATGGCTCGTGCAACAGTTGGGCCTAAGTATAGCCCGCATTGAATCCGGCCTGCTTACAGCCCATCTGATAATGGCCCGTGAGACACTTAGGCCTATGGCCTGCGTAGATACTGGCCTTCTTAATTCCCATAATTTTATTGGGCTAAACAGGCCTGAGATATATTTTGGTCTGTTAACTGCTCGTCCTATTTGGGCCAAACATGGGCCTTAGGCAGTTTTGGCCTCTAATGGCCCATGAATTTTTCGGCTCAACGCTAGCCCACTCTAGGTTTTAGCCTGTTAAAAGCCCATGGTATTCTCTGGCCCAGCTGCACAGAACTTTACTCGGCCTGTAAAAGGCGGGAAACAACTATAGGTTTAGACCTGCTAATGGCCCAAGATGATTATAGGCCTAGGTTTTGGCCCATATGAGGAACGGGCCGGCCTGAAGACCGACAACACTGATATCCACTGAACCTTCCGGCCTAAATTACAACATACCAACCAAGAATAAACCAAGACTATACAACAAAGAAATTACAGCATACACTACAAAAAAAAAGACACATCCGTGACATTTTGGGCCGAACGAATTTTTCTGTCATACATATGACACTTCTATGATGATAATTGTGACAAAACCCGGTATCATCATAGATGTGGTGGGCTCCTACTTCTATGACAAAAAATCATGACAGAAAATGGGATTTTTGTCCTGGGCGGGCCGGAGACACAGCTGCATGACATTCTTTGGGCAGTCCATGACGGAAAAAACCATGGTAGAAGCGAGGGCGAGGAAAATTTCGGGGAGTTCCCGGTTACGGTGGGAGGTCGGGGGCCGAGCGATGTGCGTTTCTCTCGTACACGTATGCACGCGTGTGTGAGGCGTTGGCTCTAACTGAACCCGAGCGAGGTGTTGGGCTCTAACTGAACCCGAGCGATTGCACTGCAGGCTACGCGTTACTGAACCCAAGTGATTGATCGATGGTTGTTAACTAAACTCGATCGAGCGATTCCTTCGCTACTGCTGCTAACTAAAGTCGATCGATTGGATGAACAGTGAACGTTGCGGGGGGGGGGGGGGGTGGATGAACAGTGAGCGGTGGCGTTGCCTCTAGATGAACATGACCCCGTGGTGTGGAGGGCTGGATGAACAGTAGAGGTGGAGGGTGCCCGTGGAGGGGTGGTTGAACAGGACCCCGTGGTGTGGAGGGCTGGATGAACAGTAGTCGGTGGAGGGGTGGTTTAACAGTAGCCGGTGGAGTAGCACGCGGTGGAGGTTGGATGAACAGGAGCCCGTGGAGGCTGGAGGAGGTCGACGGTAGCCCGTGGAGGCTGGAGGAGGTCGATGATGGAGATGAATAGTATCCTGTGGAGTCCTGTTTTGCGGTACGCCACACCCCTCCCGTTGAACAGGACCCCCGTTTCGACCGTAGGAGGTCCGTTTCGTCTGTTTTGCGGTACGCCACACCCCTCCCGATCAACAGGACCCCCGTTTCGACCGTAGGAGGTCCGTCTCCTCCGTTTTGCGATACGCCACACCTCTCCCGATCAACAGGACCCCCGTTTCGACCGTAGGAGGTCCGTTTCCTCCGTTCTGCGGTACGCCAGGCCTCGTTTCCACCGCTTGTTCCGTCCAAGCCCTCCCGACGAACACGGCCACGCATTCCGTTCCGACCCAGCCGGTTGGCTCCCACGTGTTCCATTGCCTCCCGATGAACATGACGCATTCCGTTGCCTCCCGATGAACACGACGCATTCCGTTGCCTCCCCATGAACACTACGCATTCCGTTGCCTCCCCATGAACACGAGGACGACGCTTTTTCTCTGTTCTGACCCAGCCATGTACACGAGCCCTGGCCGTACGTATGTGCGAATAGGCCTTCGAGACCCTGCCCGTATGTACACATACGTGGCCGTATTTTCTTTCTTGCACCCTGGCCGTTGTACGTACGTGTACATGCTACGTGCGCGCCTCTACTACGACACGTGCGCGCCTCTACATCGACCAGTATGTACATACACATTCGCGACCAGAATGACAACGCTACGTATGCTTCGACCAGGTGGGTCCCGACTATCAGGCACTTCCTTGCCTGCGAAGATGTAGCTGGTGGGTCCTAGCAGTCAGGGAGGCGAATCGTTGTTTTCCCGAACACACTTCCTTGCGTGTGAAGGTGTAGCTACTGGGTCCCAGCAGTCAGGGGGCAAATCATTTATTTTTTTGCCCGGACGCACTTCTTTGCGTGCGAAGGTGTAGCTGGTGGGTCCCAGGAGTCGGGTGCGAATCATTTTTTCGGACGCACTTCCTTGCGTGCGAAGATGTAGCTGGTGGGTCCCAGCAGTCAGGGGGGCAAATCGTTTTTTTTTTCGGACGCACTTCCTTGCGTGCGAAGATGTAGCTCGTGGGTCCCAGAAGTCAGGGGGTGAATCATTTTTTTCATGAAATACGGTGGCCCATCCGGTGGGTTCCCGCTGTCAGGTGGAGGAATAATTATTTTGCGTGTAATAAGGAGGCACTTCCTTGCGGCTGCCGTGGACCCAGCTGTCAGCCTCTCCACGTATAGTCCACATTTTGATGGGATCCGAAATATTTTTATTCCGAAATTTCTAGTCAGATTAAATACAATTTCAATATAAATTTATATTACGTAAAAATCCAACAAAACATTGCGCTCGCAACAATTAGTGAAATTAAAATTTTCAATATCCAAAAATTAATATTTTATAAAGTAATCACGTGTTTGGTGCATTTTTTTATAGTTACTACCCACTTTTTATAATTACATCCCATTTATTATTTCTTAAAGTCCATTTTATTGTTAAGCCTAATGCATCTCTCCTAGGAAAGATTTGCAGCCTAGCGGGGCGGAGAATAACAACTTGACCTTGCCTGGGTATTCCTAAAAAAAGTATAGCCGGGTAGCCATTTTCAGCTTGAAAAAAATTAATATCTGGGCTGGATATCTGGCCTGGGCTAGACGGGCCACAACCTGCCCAGTTAATACCTGCAATGATGTTTTCATTGTTGTTCAGAGGAGAAAAATTAACATCTGGGCTAAACATCGAAAAACTCTAAAGTGCTCACACCTCAAAAACACAAATACTGCTCGAGCTGCTTGGTCCCAGCTGTCGGCCGCTTCTTGTGCAATTCTCTCATTTCTTGACTACTACATAGGTTGACAATGGTGTGGGACCGTGATGTCAGGAAACCATGAGGAAGCAAAATAAATTATAGTTATATATATATAAATATATATATATATATATATATATATATATATATATATATATATATAATAAGGAGGCACTTGCGTGCGTGAGGCTATGGACCTGGTGGGTCCCCATTGTCATCCTCTCCAAGTAAAGTCATCTCCTCGCCCACGCGCGCTTTCCGCCCGGAGTAGTCAGCACCGCCCGGCCCTCTTCCCGGTGCAGGCGATTGCTCCACCTTCAAACGACACAAGTGTCGTCCGTCCGTCAATCTGCTGCCCACATTAATGATACGCGGTTGCCGAGACGGCTACTCCGGTGCCACATGTCCGTCCCTCCGCCCGCCCACCATTGCTATATAAACTGCTGCGCCGGCCATAGCTGCAGTCATCCACATCCGTTCCCTTTCTCCTGTCCACACCACTACTGCCCACCATGGCTTACTCGCGCTCCAGCGCTCTTTGGGACGGGCGGATGATGGACCACAAGGAGATGGCAGCCATTGCTGCCGACCGGCTGGCCGGCAGGCAGCTGGAGGACGACGACGTCCCAATGGAGAACATGGTAGTCAACGATCCGACACCAACCCCCTCCTCTGCGCCATCCTCGCAGGTGCATTGCATCATGACCATCGGCGAGGCCCGTGCCCAATATATGGATAGGGTGAGGCAGATGCGTGAGGAGTAGTTCCGGGAGGCGCAGGCCGACGCTGCCTACAACCACCATCTCCTCCAGGAGCACCTGCAGGCGGAGGAGCAGATCGCCGTGGAGCGGGCGGAGCAGGAGGCGTTGCTCGACTCGTACCGCTCCGCCCGCAAGGGCCGCCTCGAGCGCTGGCGGTACTGCATGCGGGTGGCGGAGGCTGCGGCTGCCTACAAAGAGGCTAGCAAAGAGGGCGATGAAGCGGGCGAGGCGCTGTTTGGCAAGACCGAGGATGAGGCAGAGGACAATGCCGGCTCCGATGAGGCCCCACTCTGCTGGCGTCGATGAGGCCCTGCTCCGCCGAGGCCACGCGGCGCCAACAACGAGGCAGAGGACACCGCCGGCTCCACCGAGGCCCCGCCCCGCCAACAACGAGGCAGAGGACATCGCCGGCTCAGGCGAGGCCCCACCCTACCGGCAACGTGGGGGACGATTTCTACCGCTCCGCTGAGGCGCCGCCCGCTGGCAACGAGATAGAGGACATCGCCGGCTCCGCCGAGGTCCCGCCCCGCTGCCAACGAGGCTGCGCCACACAAAAAACAAGGAAGAGTAGAACACGGTAGGTCGCCGCCGCTCGGGTCTAAGTAAGGCCACCGCTGCTACCCTCCAGTTGAAGCCAAGCTAGGCGGGTTGACCATTGACGGCCGGTTAGCTTCTTGGCGGCGACGTGGAGTCGGAGAGCTGTGCTGGAGAAGAACATTGCTTCTACTTAACTGCTGGTGCAGTTGGCTGACTGACACGTGGGCCCAACAGGCCACATGTCAGTTACGGAACCGCACCTGCAGTTAAGTCACTGAAGCTTCTGTTCGACTCAGCGGGACACAGGTGGGTAGCTTCGGTTAATTAATTATAGGTGCACCCCTTTTTAGTTGAAGAATGTATGAAATGTAATGAAATCCGTCATGTTTATATGAAATCCAACCATGTATGAATGAATTTATTTTGATTAGTTCGAATTCCAGTATCACTGGCATTGGATGAACATGCAAAACAATACATACTAGCATTATTCCCAGGGTGATCACCTCGTTTGCAGCAGTTTCACATGTACTCCCTCCGGTCCTTTCTAGTCTGCATTCAAGTTTTGTCTGCAGTCAAAGTGTCTCTACTTTGACCAATCTTATACAAAAAAGTATGCACTTTCACAATGTGCGAAGTAAAAAGGAACATAAAGGAGTACAAAGAGTTTGAGCAGCTTTTTAGCGTTTCTATACATTGCAATCAAACACACAGGCCTGGCAATTCATAGAGAACATTCAAAACAATCGATGATTATGCATCTCAGCGACTCACATGTCAGAGGCAATATTTACTTCACAACTAAAGAATAAATAAAAAATTGATCGACGCTGCTGACAGCAAAGGGCGTCCCATTCGAAGATATCAAACACATGTCTTGCTAAAATAAATGAGCAAAAATTGACAAGGTTGTCCCATTCCAAAATATCAAATGCCTACGATTGTGGAATGGGCAGGGTTTGCCATCAGTTCGGACATTGACATGGCACCTCGTGCTAAATAAACCAGCTGTTCTTTTTGTGCAGTTCCACCAAAATCAACCAAATTCCCGCGTAGCTTGTATGATTTCGCCCTTACATGTTGCAACGCCTTGAACTTATAGGCACCTCCTTTCTTGTGGTGGAAATGAATGATTCGATGTATTCATGAACATTTTGTGCACTTCCCATTGAAATCAAGCTGAGCACCCCTGTTTGCACAAATACAAAAAAGTGATTAGTATAAAGCAAAATGTACTATGAATTGACAGTTTCAACAGGCACATACATGGTCCATGTAGAGCACACTTTTAGAAAAATGGAACTCACCAGAAAGAATCCTAGAACAACATTGTACTCGCGCATCACAGCAAAAAAATAGAGATTTGTCAGTCCTTTTGAGCTGAAGTTAGTTTGGTCTTGTGGGGAGTAATGTAACCATCCTTCAACTGCTCCTTCTGATGAGAAGATAGACATGGCTTCTTCATCCTGCCATAATCGGAACTAGTCACTTCACGTACTCCATATTCTTCTTCAGAGGAAGACGATCCTGTTGTGCAAAGACAAGAGGACTACTAAATGCTAGCATCCCTATTTGCTCAAAAAAAGGAAAGGAAATATTTAAAACAGCACAGATGAAGCACTTCTCAAGGACACTACCACTTTTTCATGACAGTATCTAAATAGTAGCACAACACCAATAGAGATGACAAAGCTCAATCATATGGATGAAATTAGTGGGCGAGTACCAACCTTTGTCAGGAGGCTTATTGTGTAGAGCATACAGATGAAGCACTTCTCCAGAACCATATGTTGCTATCTACGGTGGTGCCCATGCTTACTATATACTCCTCGATTAGTTTAATGTTTCCAACATCTTCTTGTGCAGTTCCACTAAAATATATGGTATCTTCAAAGAAGATCCCTGTTTGCACAAGTAGAGATAATTACATATTACATTAAGAGTGGCACCAAATCAGTGGCAAAACAACTGCTCGTTCCAGTCATAGCAATAAACTAAGATGCAAAACTATATCATTACTTGTGTCATCACAGTTCTAGTGCTTCATTACAGCACCGAGAGTTGATTTTTGTTTTTCTTCTACTTGTTCTTCCCCTTCATCACTTGGTTCAATAACAGACAAGCTTCGCCTTCAATGTAAGATTTGGCATGTCAATTAGGGAGCACAAGTATAGTACTAAACTTAATTTTCTGATGAAAGTGGCAAAATATAGGCCAGCAGTTGTGAAATATCCTTATCTTACCTCAATGGGATATTGCGGTGCACATACAGATTGGAAGTCTTGTCTCCATTTGTGTACTTCACTAAAATCAAGCAACATTATCGTACAAGTAGCACAACATATGAAAGCACACTGCAGAATCATGTGAAAGAAGGCTAGTACTGACCTCTCATGATGCGGAATTCAAACAACTCACAAGAAGAAGATCTGAACCAAATTCGCCTTAACGGATAGGAAGTAAGATCTCCTCTTGTGCAGTTCCACTAAGATCAAGCAATCAAGCAACATTGTTGGTGTGACATTTTGGTTGAACTGCACAAAACACTCTTAAAACAAAAGTGTTTTGTGCAGTGCAACAAAAGGTCACAATGGCAACGAGGTGAAGTAGATAACCCTATTTACACAGAGGTGCAAAGGAAACAATTAGTGGTCAATAACGGTGGATGACACAGAAGCCAACAAAAAGAAGCATCTACCTTATCTAAATGGGAAAGAAAGCAAAACAGTAGCATTTCTCAAACGGTGGCATTGATTAATATTAACATAGAGATTATATTAACAATAAAATTCGTTAAACATGTAATTTGCTTTTAACTGTGGCATTGCATCAATTTTCCAGCGGCATTATTAGAGGGTGTTTGTTTACAGGGACATTTTGGTGTAGGGACTAAAAAAACTCCGTGTCAGTCCCATCTAAACCAAATAAGAGGGACTTTAGGGACTAAAAGTGGGCATTTGGGACTAAAGAAAGAAGACCCCGAGGGAGTCTTTTTGGGACTTTTTCCAACAGTTGCCCCTGCCACGCATCGCACCTTGTCTGTATTAGTTCATTACTAGGGGTAACATGGTCTTTTAGCATGTCATTTAATAACCTCTAGTCCATGTTTATTCCCTGGAACCAAGCAGGTAGGGACTAGGGAGTTTTTAACCAAACATGGCCTTAGATTAACAACAACTAATGAGTTGCACGGGACAGTGGACACACCAGCACCATGTGCATCTACCAATGTATTGTGGTCATGCACAATCTGTTGCAACAAAGAACAAACAACCAAGGAGCATATTTGTGTTGGTCCCAGTTTTGTTATCTTTAGACACCTTTCCCTATGTGAGCGCAGCAAATCTAGTCCTGCTCAAACTCTACAGCCTTGCCCCTTCGTTTCCTTTTTGAACTAGTACTTTCACCCCTTCCTTTCCTCTTTGAACCACGTCCTAGATTTATGCGATACAACTTTTCCCACTACTTTCCCCCATTCCTTTCCTCTTTGAACCACGTCCTAGATTCATGCTATACAACTTCCCCCCTTCATTTCCTCTTTGAACCATGTCCTAGATTCATGCTATATACAACTTTTCCCACTACTTTCCCCCACTCCTTTCCTCTTTGAACCACGTCCTAGATTCATGGTATACATGCAACTAGAGCAATGCATGTGGAGTAAATAAATTATACCTTAAGGTTCTTGGGGCGTGGTTCGGTGGGCGACGGGACGGTGGCGAAGAAGAAGGGGTCGGAGGCCCTCCCGCGCCGCTGCTGGGTGGAAAGTGAACAGCTGCGCTGGTAGTCCCTCGCCGACGGCGATAGCGTTAAGACTCCTTACCTTCCCGGTGAACGGATCCTGCTAGCTCTTTGAGCAGCAGTGAGGGGAGAAAGAGGCCAACGAAGTCTTGTTTAGATCTGGAGAGGGCGAGAGAGTGTGAAGAGAGCAACTACAAGTGTTGAGGCTCCAGCGGGAATGGGCGAGAGAGTGTGAAGAGAGCAACTACAAGCGCTGAGGCTCCAACGTGTATATATATACTGGAGAGAGAGTGTGAAGCGTGCAAACCCTAGAAAACATTTTGACCAGTCAAAGAATCCTCCTAGCACAAATTATGCTCAAGTGTAGTTATCGAACCCGAGACCTCAAGTTTGATGAGCGAACAGGCTAACCAGCTACACAACCCTCCTGTTATGTTCAACGAGAGGGAAATAACCTTTTATACATTCCTACATTCGTGTGACAAGCATGCCGTGTTTTTTTGTGTGTGTGGGAGTCATTGGGATTTCAATCATAATCGTGTCATGTGGCTTTGGTGGTAAGACCATCCACAGTGGTGCAGAAATAATGCAGCCTTAGTCACCTTACCTCTCTCCATGTAGTACGTCGGGTCCCACCAGTCAGAGGGTGAAACAAACAAATTAATAAGACAAACTAAAAGCGCCAGTGGTGTTTCTTACATCACACATCTCGCTACGGCTCGGGAACACTGTCCAATTGATCCCTCTATTCGCTCACGTACTATTTTAAGTGAATCCCTCCGTCTAGGTGTAATAAGTCATGTTAGAAGGTGCAACGGGACCAAGGTGCGTGCGTGTGCGTGTGTGTGTTTGTGTTTAACAGCATGTGTGTGTTAGAGAGAGCGACAGATCGACCTACTCCTATAGAGAGATGTTGTGTAGTGTACGATTTTAGCCGCGAGAGTCGGTGCATCCTCTCGTTTCCGAGCGTGTCCGGTAGGGACATGCGGACAGCTGCCACGCCTGCTCCTGACCAACCTGGCCCACCCAAAGCCCCTCCATCGCCCGCGCGCACTTCCCGCCTGAAACGGTCAGCGCCGCTCCAAAGAATCGGTGCCGCCTTCATGCCCGGGCAGAGCGGATGCGACCTCTCACTGGCGCAAGAGTGATGGTTGCTTCGTCCGTCCAACTTACTGCTGGGTCTATGTGATTTTACGGCTCATTGGTCTTTATTACTGAGGTGGTAGGACTACTGGATGTCCCACGCTTTCGGCGAAAGGAGGTACTACTACTAGATTACAATTTTCTCCATTCTTACAGCGGAGGCGTGCAAGAGCAGTGAAAACACGCAGGCTTAGTGATTACATGGCCCACCTCACACTATGACCATGCGACACCTAACTCTTTACATAGTACTCCCTCCGTTCCTAAATATTACTAGATGAGTCCCCGCGCGTTGCCGCGGAACAATGGTATATCTCTCTGCGCAAAATTATTGATTTCATAGAACTAAAAAAAACTCTATAACCGCATGACAAATGTGGTAGCCAAACTAAATAAACTCCCATCATCATTTAGATCATCCCACGTAAGGAAAAAAGATCAGCCAACTCCTACTGCATAATGGGATTATATTTTTCTTTTTGACATGTTAATGGGACTTAAAAGCTCACTTACATGCATGCTACTGGTGCATGCTTGCATGCAGACATGTTGATGTGATTTAAAACCCACTCACATGCATGTGCCACGGTATTTCTGCATGCTTGCATGTGGCTTAGTGCGGAGCCTCTCAACGTCTAGATCAGACGGCTATTATGGACTGATTTACTTCATCTAACGGCTACATCAATTTTGATGATGTGGCTCAAGGAGAGGATAGAGAATTCCTAGTAGTGGGGGCTAGCTATTACTAGTAGATAAGTCTTTGTAGAGATTCCACTACATACGGAACAAAATGAATGAATCTACACTTAAAATGCATCTATATACATCCGCATGTGGTTCATGGTGAAATCTCTACAAAGACTTATATTTAGGAACGGGGGAGACGGTGTACTAAGCAAGCTTATCCTCATTCTACGAGTTGACGGGACACATGAAAAGTACTCCAGTGTATAGAGCCTTGCCTCTAAGGTAGGCCCCACATGGTTTGCCTCTTTTTTAACATAACACATCAAGTCGCAATTTGTTTCTTCACCCGTGGTAGACGATCCTCCCTCCACCAAGTGGACAACCAGTACACGTGCCAAATTACCATGTGGGCTGCCTTTTTCGTATAGAAATGAGCTCCACCGTGTACCCCGCGCAGGTGTCGTTGGGAAAGAGATGGGAGTACGTGCGCCATGCATGCACCTCTTCTCTTCATGCATGTCCCCCACCTACGTGGGTGTGTGTGAGAGATACAAACCACGTTCGTGAGTGTTTTTTTTTGGGTGGGGGTGGGGTGTGGGGTTGATTTCGTGAATTATTTGTGGGAATATGTGTCGATGACATCTCAAACAAAATTTTGCATGCAATGTGTGTGAAATGGAGGCCTATCCATATCATACATAGAGGGTCGGGCAATCCACGAGAAGAGAGGGAGGGGTCATAGCTATCGATAGAGTCGAAGAGAGGATCAAGTGGGTGGGTGCGAGATCGATGAAGAGAGCCATCGAAATTGTGTGTGTGTGCAAGTCAAAGATATAGGGCGACTGGCCTACCGGAACGTTAGAGGGCACATGTCAAGTTTGTGTGTGGCAGGGAGACATGACTAGAGTGCTCGATGTATCAGTGTGTGTGTGGGGAAGGGGGTGGGGGAGGGGTAGGCAAAGGCCTAACTATAGAGGTAGAACAACTCGTATATGTGTTGAGAAGGAGAGACCCAACTATGTCTTGAGGGAGATCGGTCGACATCCATACATAACTGAAGGACGGGAAATATGATGGGACAGAGAGAGAGAGAGAGGAGAGAGAGAGGGGGTGAGAGTGAGGGAGAGGGGTAAAGTGCTGGATGGGTGATGGAGTTGCTTCTTGAAGATGGTGGGAGAGGCCTACTAGACAAACTGAGGGTGGAACTGCAATGTTATCAATAAGAGTGGGGATGTGTTTCTGTGTGTGCCTGTGCGTGATAGATCTATCGGGACGCATCCATGGATGATGAAGGGGAACCATGTGTTTGGTAAGCAAACCTACCTAGATCGGTAGATCAATTGTTGTTTGTCGGAGGAAGGGAGAGACACAACTAATGAGGTAGATCGATTGACGTGTGGGTAAAAACGAGTTATAAGGACCTAGCTAGCTATATGTATAGCGAGAGATCGGTCGGTGTACGTCCATTTGTTAGAGGCAAATAAGGCCCAGCAAGACGGATAGACAGAGAGAATGGAGCTAGGAGGTGGTGTGAGAGGCCCAACTACTAGCTAGATAGGGGGAGGAGTGTGCGGTTGTGAGATCGATGAAAAGAGGGGCAAGAGTTTACACGTGTGTCTGACCGTATGAGAGACACGAGGCAAGGACACATAAAGGAGGAGATTGAAGGTGTGTGTGTATGTTGTAGGCAGGCATCGCTGGAGAGGTTTATCGATCGGTGTGTGTCGGAAAGGAGTTGTGGAGACTCTGGGAGAACGACCTAAAGAAAAAATGAATGTGCCCGGTGGATAGAATGCCAAGGGAGGGGAGGGCGAGGAGGGCGTGTGCATGCACGAGAGAAAGTTAGTGGTAGATACAAAGGTTAGAGGATTGTGTGGGTGTAAGAGACTAACAAAGATCATAATTTGATATGAAAGCGGATTCATATATTTGAATTGGAGATCATAGTGTTTTAAACATTGCATGCATGAATATAGCGGTGATACACGTGCTGTGCACATGTTATACCATAATGTGATAATGCATGATGTTTGCAACTCATAGATAAATGCCGAACAATCTAAACCATACTATACATCAAACAATCTCACATTTTATTTGAATTTGTGATAATGTGTGGCGTTTGCAGCTTACAACTAAATATTGAACAATCTAAACAATACTATATATCGAACATTCTCACATTTTATTTGAATTTGTGGTAATGTGTGGTGTTTGCAACTCACATCTAAATACTTGTAGGCGTAGGGGCAGGGCACCATACATAATGTGGTAAACACATTATACATATGAGACATGGTTTAAATTATGAAGATCTAGCTAGAGGTAGAAATGTAATGTAATTTGAAATCAAAATAAAGTGGACTCAAAAAATCTAGTTCGAGTTCATATAGTACACATAGTTCATATGTAACTCGAGACTAATCATGTGGTGTGCTGTGAAGATAATACACAAACGATGGTTTAACTTGACAATAATGATGATTGTAGATCTTATTAAAATAGAGAAACGAATTCAAATGCTTTGACTTCACAAAAATCATTACTGTAGGTCTTATTCAAATAGAGAAATGAATTCAAATTTAGTTCATATTGAAGCGGTAGTATATACGTTTGGAATGCACTAAACGTTCATTTGAGTAGTAGGTTGCATGCATTATACACGTAGCGAAATATTTTAATTGAACATAACATGAATTCAAAGTTTTGAATGACATTTGTAGTGCGCATTGATTTGGTACAGTACACGTTAGGCTTGTCCGGAAATTTCAACCCGCGCCTTGTTAGCCCGAAATATTTAAGATATATCTTTGTCTCGTTGTGCTCCGACAACTCCCTCCATCTCAACCCGCACCTTGCTATTCCAAAATTACAAAGCGCGCGAAAACTCTCACCTCCTATGAAATCCTGACACGCGAAATGCCCGTGGTACCCCTGAATTGAAAGAACCGCCTCGAATTGGTGGGGGTACTTTTGTAACTTACCCCACATTTCGGACAAGCGCGTCTCTAAGCCATGGTTTCCCAGTGCCATCCCATCCGCCCACCCATTCGTACACCGAGGCCGTGAAAACCCGCAATGAAACCCCACACCCTGCTCCGTCCGCCACCCAGCCGGAGCCTCTTCTTCGACAACGTCGTCCACAACAACACCTCGACGTCCCTCATCCACCGTATCAGATGAGGATCCGTCGTCGATCTCATCGTCCCGCTGGTTCAGCCACCCTGTCCTCCACCTCCAAGGAGCTGCCCCAACGTCCCCCTCGTCTTTCGCACCACCTCCATTCCCACACCGCCGTCTTCACCTTCACCACCGGAAGAGCATCATCATCACCGTTTCCTCGGATGAAGTTGCGGCCTAATCGGCGCCACCAAAGAGGTTGTACACTAATCGCCGCATTTTCTTCTTGATTCGATCTCACGGTGCTGCCGGCGCTCGGTCCCGAGCCGACACGGTGCGGCTCCATCCACGGCGGCATCGCCGACCACTTCCTCCACGGCGTCGCTCCCTCGGCGGCGACGTCCACATCAGTAGGAGCTGCTGCTGCTTTAGCTCTCGCTCGCGTTGCTGCTCTGCTCTTGCTCTCGGTCCCCTGCCTGGTCTGCTCTTTCTATTGCTCTTGCTCGCGCTGCTGCTCTCGCTCTTGCTCTTGCTTGCGATGCTGCTCCGATTTAGCTACACTTCAGTCGACTGAATTGACTTTTGGGTCAGTCGATTTTCAAGGGGTGGGGGGGGGGGCTTGCCGGGGTGAAGGAAAAACCAGCCGTAGCGGGGAGGGTGAATCGCCGGAGAGGTACCCCACTATCTATCTTAGCGTTCAAGATGGGGGCGGTGGTCGCCGGCGATGGCGGGGCGTTGGTGGGGCGGTGGCGTGGGGATCGCCGGAGAAAAAGCTCGGCACGGGGGGCCTAGAGGGATGGCCGGGCCGGCGGCGGGCCAGCGGTGGGGAGTGTTATCGGGGCGGGCGGGGCGGCGCACCACCGGCCGCGGGCGGCGGGGGGCTACTGTTTGGCCGGTGGTGGCTGGGGTCTCAGGGGGGCTGGAGCTTGAAGATGAACCGCAGGCCCTTGATTTCGTATCCAACGGTTGCAAAATTGACTGACCAGAGATGAAAAAGTCAGTCGACCGACATGTAGCCTCACCTTGCTAGTGCATTCAGTTTCGACGGCAAAATTCAGTTTCGACAGCAAAATTCAGTTTCGACAGTTAAGTTCAGTTTCGACAGTTAAGTTGAGTTTCGACAGTTAAGTTCAGTTTCGATAGTTAAGTTCAGTTTCGACAGTAAAGTTCAGAGATGAGCAGTGTTGGGGAACGTAGTAATTTCAAAAATTTCCTACACACATGCAAGATCATGGTGATGCATAGCAACGAGAGGGGAGAGTGTTGTCTACGTACCCTCGTAGACCGGCAACGGAAGCGTTGACACAACGTAGATGGAGTAGTCGTATGTCTTCCCGATCCGATCGATCCAAGTATAGAACGTACGGCACCTCCGAGTTCTGCGCACATTCAGCTCGATGACGTCCCGCGAACTCCGAGCCAAAGAGCTTCACGGGAGAGTTCCGTCAGAACGACGGCGTGGTGACGGTGATGATGTTGCTACCGACGCAGGGCTTCACCTAAGCACCGCTACGATATGACCGAGGTGAAATATGGTGGAGGGGGACACCGCACACGGCTGGGAGAGATCAACTGATCAACTTGTGTGTCTAGAGGTGCCCCCCTACCCCTGTATATAAAGGAGCAAGGGGGGAGGCTGGCCGGCCCTCTATAGGGGCGCTAGGAGGAGGAGTCCTCCTCCTAGTAGGAGTAGGACTCCCCTTTCCTACTCCTACTAGGAGGAGGAAAGGAAGGAGGAGAAGGAGAAGGAAGGAGAAGGAGGAGAAGGAGGAAAGGGGGCCGGCCCCCTAGTCCAATTCGGTTTGGGCTAGGGGGCCGCGCGCCTTGCCTCCTCTCTTCCACCACTTGGCCCATGAGGCCCATTACTTCTTCCTCGTATTCCTGTAACTCTCCGGTACCCCCGAAAATACCTGAATCACTCGGAACCTTTCCGATGTCCGAATATAGTCGTCCAATATATCAATCTTTACGTCTCGACCATTTTGAGACTCCTCGTCATGTCCCCGATCTCATCTGGGACTCCGAACTACCTTCGGTACATCCAATCACATAAACTCATAATACAATCGTCACCGAAACTTTAAGCGTGCAGACCCTACGGGTTCGAGAACTATGTAGACATGACCGAGACACGTCTCTGGTCAATAACTAATAGCGGAACCTGGATGCCCATATTGGCTCCTACATATTCTACGAAGATCTTTATCGATCAGACCGCATAACAACATACGTTGTTCCCTTTGTCATCACTATGTTACTTGCCCGAGATTCGATCGTCGGTATCTCAATACCTAGTTCAATCTCGTTACCAGCAAGTCTCTTTACTCATTCCGTAATACATCATCCCGCAACTAACTCATTAGTTGCAATGCTTGCAAGGCTTATAGTGATGTGCATTATCGAGTGGGCCTAGAGATACCTCTCCGACAATTGGAGTGACAAATCCTAATCTCGAAATACGCCAACCCAACAAGTACCTTCAGAGACACCTGTAGAGCACCTTTATAATCACCCAGTTACGTTGTGACGTTTGGTAGCACACAAAGTGTTCCTCCGGTAAACGGGAGTTGCACAATCTCATAGTCATAGGAACATGTATAAGTCATGAAGAAAGCAATAGCAATAAACTAAACGATCAAGTGCTATGCTAACGGAATGGGTCAAGTCAATCACATCATTCTCCTAATGATGTGATCCTGTTAATCAAATGACAACTCTTTGTCTATGGCTAGGAAACCTAACCATCTTTGATCAACGAGCTAGTCAAGTAGAGGCATACTAGTGGCACTCTGTTTGTCTATGTATTCACACATGTATCATGTTTCCGGTTAATACAATTCTAGCATGAATAATAAACATTTATCATGATATAAGGAAATAAATAATAACTTTATTATTGCCTCTAGGGCATATTTCCTTCAAGCAGCTGATGTATTTTACATCTAGCACTTTGTGGTTATGTATTTTACGTCATGTATTGGAGATGCTATTAGAATTCCACTCAGGTTAACGTTGTTCATTGTCTCTCTTGTCCTGCTTCAGCCTCGGTGTCGTACAACCCACCGGAGCTGCTCCAACGACGAAACCCTCCATCACAACGGAGCAGTACCTCAGGCTCCATCTCCAGACGCCTAAGATCGTCTTCCCCTCCTCCGACAGCAAAGTCATCCAGAGCATCCTCACCGGCCAACCCAATCACGCTGAGATCGACATGGCTTCACCAAAGAGGTTGTACACTTGTTGCATCTCTTTTTTACTCTACATGTTATATATATTGTCCACTGAGCACACGGATTTGTTCCTTTAGTTTCTCCTTGAAAGAAAAAATGTAGGAATTTTAATTTTCACTTGTCCTCCTTTTCAAATTCCTATTCATGAAGCACAAGACTAAGAGATAGTAGCATAATAGCATTATAACCGTACATTTTCTTGTGGTTTGACTTAATCTCACCATGCTTCTTTGCATCCTGTGATCTTCCAATTGTTGTGAATCAAACACCCAGATTGGCAGAAATCTAGTGTTTTTAAATTCTCTGTTTTGCACGTGCATTCCTATCCTATTCCTGTCTATTTCCTGTCCCTGCATTGTTGGAATCCTCCAATTCAAACTAGCCCTTATAGAATTACTTCTCTTATAGATAGTTGTCAAAGAAATCCTTGCATGGTTTGTCCCGCTCCTGCTATGCCGTCATCCACCCCAGCTCAGCTGCTCCAACGACAGAAGGGTCCAGCACAGCAGGGATCCGGCCTCCAGACTATCTTTCGCTGCCTCAGATCTTCTTCCCCGCCGCTGGCAGCCATGAAAACTGCATTACCATCATCAACCGAGCAGATGACCTCGAGGACTACACGGGTCCGCAAGAGAGGTCGCACACTTTCGTGTTTGATTACGTTATACATCGCTTAATATTACATGCTACTTTATTGTCCTGTTCACCGATTAGACTCTGAGTCGGCTCCAAACTAATGGTCAAACTTGAGTTTTTAAATGGTTGTGGGGTACATATCGTGGCCGCTATCAATAGTATCTATCTACTATCTAGTTAATCTCCAGTGTCTACTATGAGTTTCATGTTGGATGGGAAACAAACAGTAAAGAAGCCATTATCTGTATTTTTTAACTGAAGCCATTATCTGCCTTCTATTATTGGTTTTGGGTCTATCCACAGGTTGCTACCATCACTCTGGATTTCTGCATGCACTCCTTACATAATCTCACTATGTTTTATTCCTATGCATGACAGTTATTGTAAACAATGGAACTGAACATGTAGAGCAAAAGAGACAAGCCTTGTGTGGCAATAAAATTTCATGCAGACGTCGCTTCATGGTAGGCGTAAAGGCAGCCCCCCTCCACACATTTCGGATTGTCATCGAGAGGAAGATATCTTTTCTGAGGGGGATTCAGAAAGAGAAGACAACTCCTATTTACCCCCCGAGGTCTTCGCTCTAACTTGGCATGCTGATGTTGGTTATATCATGCATATGGTGTCTTGCATTGCTTACTTTATACATCAAATATGTCACCTGCTTAGGTTAGACATCCTTTGTGTGAATGCCATCTATTTAGTTTATTCATCGTTTATGTGAATTATGCAACGCCATCTTGTTTAGCCAGGCATCATATATGTGAATTTTGAAATGCCATCCTACTTAGCCAGTCATCTTATATGTAAATTATATCAGGCCATCCTTTTTTTTCGTTACATATTACATTTGTCAACAATGTTAGTACATTCAACTGCTCTTCATGTGCATCAGCCATTTGACACGGTGATGGAAAATTCTGGAGTGAAAACAAGGTCATCAGAGCAGACTATGCTATCTATCGAAGCGCATATCTCGCTGGTTACGGATACCTCCTCAGAGGAGGATTCAGAGACAGATGACCAGTCCTATCCCCCCGAGGTGTATCGTAACGCCCCGAGACCGATGTGCCAGGTGTCTTCCAGTTATTCACTGTTGTTGCCTTGTCATTGCTTGCGTTTCATGCATTACATATCATGTCATCATGTGCATTTCATTTGCATACATGTTTGTCTCATGCATCTGAGCATTTTCCCCGTTGTCCGTTTTGCAATCCGGCGCTCCTATGTCACCCGGTGTCTCTTTTTGCCTCTTTTCGTGTGCGGGTGTTAAACGTTTTCGGATTGGACCGAGACTTGTCATGCGGCCTTGGTTTACTACCGGTAGACCGCCTGTCAAGTTTCGTACCATTTGGACTTCGTTTGATACTCCAACGGTTAACCGAGGAACCGAAAAGGCCTCATGTGTGTTGCAACCCAACACCTCTCCAAAGTGGCCCAAAACCCACCTAAGACCTCTCCATCATCTCAGTCGTTCGATCATGATCACGTGGCCGAAAACCGCACCTCATTTGGACACTCCTACCTCCCTCTACCTATATATATGTGGCTCTCCCCAAAAATCCGCGGACGAAACCCTACCCTAACCTTCCCCGCCGCCGCCGGACATTTCATCCCACGCCGGCCGGACATGTCCGCTCGCCCGGCCACCTCACCCGGACCAATCCGGAGCCGCCACCTCAGCGTGCCGCCCGCCCGAGCCAACCGCAGGGCGCCACGTCACCGCTGCCAGCGCCCCACATCGCCGCCGCCGCCCGGGGCCCAGATCCGGCACGCCCCGGGGCCGAACCGGGCCTCATCGAGCCCGCTCGCCGTCACCCGCTCAACTCTCGCCGGCCACCGCGCCCTCTCGCTGAGGCGCGCCCCGCCGCCACCGCCAACTCCGGCCGCCGCCCGGCCACCGCCTCCACCGCGCGGCCTTGCCGGCGTCCGCCGAACGCCGCGCCACCGCCCGACTTCTGCGCCTCCACCACACCGCGCCCTCGCCGCCCGGTGCCCCGGCAAGCCCTCCTCTCTGGCGAGCCGAGGAGCTCTGGCCACCTCGTTTTCCCGCTCCGATGAACAGTAACTCCGGCGATCTCCTCGGTTCGCGTGCTGGATCTGGATCTGGAATTCGGAGGTTGACTTTTGCCTCCCTAACCCTAACTTTTATGCCATCTTCATCATGTCATAACTCTGCATCCGTGGCTCCGGTTCGTGTGTGTAGCATATCAAAATGTTCGCCTCGACGAGTACATCATTTCATCTCATTGCATCATTTTCTTTTGAGCTCATCTTGATGCCCGAAATGCTGTTGCAAGAGGGCTATGTGATGATTATGTTAGATCTGTTTCAGCAAATAGCCTTTTGTCATTTTTGCCATGATTAATGTGTGCATGCTATGATCCCGAGCTGTACATGTGTTTTGATATATGCTATGCCATCTTTACAGGGGTGTATGCCATGTATTTTTGTGATCTTTGTGGTGACTAGCACAAGCATGCAAAGTAGCTTACTCGATGATGCTGATTTCAGGGACTTAGGATTTCACTAAGTCCTTGTCCTATTTTTGTCTTTTTGGCATATGTTCATGTTGTTTCCTAGTGATCCGTGCCTCTTTTGAGGATGACCAGTCAGGATGTTTTGTTAATATTGTTGTGCTCTATCCATCCATGTATTTGTTTGCATTTATGGAGCATCCTAGCTTGAGTCAATCGAGCTCGACTTTTGCTATAAAATGTTCCTGGTAGATTGTTGACATGTTTAGCGATTTTGCCGATGTTGTTGCTATTGATCCGTGCATGATATGTTGTTGTTCTTGCCATGTCTAGCTTCTACGCCATGTCTTTTTGCTGGGTGTATGCTTCGATTATCATGCCATGCTTTGTGGTGAGTGCATTGAGCTCGTTAACATGCCTACTTGTTAATCTATTTTGCCATGCTCCAGTTTTTCACTAAGTTTGAATCTGTTTATGTTTTTGCTATGTTCACATGCTTGCAATTGCATTTTCTGATCCCTTTTGGCTCATGGTCACTAAGGGCCTTTTGTTATATGCTTTGAGTAGCTTCATTCCATGCCTTGCTTTGCCATGATTTGTTCCTGTAGCATGTACTTTTCATGCCCTAAAGTATGCTTCCTGATGATAAATTCCTAATATGCTGTTAATTTCACTAAGTCTGAAAGTTGTTATCTTTTGCACTTTTTCCTTGCTTATTTGAACCTGTTAATGAGTGAATTAGCCATAGATAAGTGTTCATATTTTGTCAAGCATCATGAGTGGATCCCTGCCATGTATTTTGTTTCCATGTTTGAGTGCTGTAGCATATTTATCTTGATGCATTTAGATGGCTATTTGCTGTTAATCGCAGACCGGTGCCATATTTGTTTTGCTTGCCATTTCCAAACCGTGCATCCGATTCCGGTGATCTTTATATCGATTTCGACCGAAATCAACTCACCTTTCTAGTGGCACTCTTGGTTTTCCAAGTTGAGGCCAGGTTAATTCATTACTTTGCAAATCATGCATATGCATCACATACCACATCTCGCATATCATGTCGCCATGTTCATGTGTTGGTTGTTTACTATGTTGTGTTCTTCTTTCCGATGTTGTTTCCTCGGGTTGGTTCCGGTAACGTCACGTTTGTGAGGATTCGTTTGACTCCGTCCATTTGTCTTCTTCATGGACTCGTTCTTCTTCCTTGCGGGATTTCAGGCAAGATGATCATACCCTCGAAATCACTTCTATCTTCGCCTGCTAGTTGCTCGCTTTTTTGCTATGCCTATGCTATGATACCTACCACTTTGATAAGGACATCAATACAATTGTTACACCCACAACCCCTGCTGCTATACATACTGGACCAATTACTAGAGCTCGTGCACGCCAACTAAATTACCAGGTACTTTCGTTTCTTGGTAATGATTCTAATGTTCATGAGAATATGATGTTGCCTAAATTGGATACATTTGTTTTGCTTACAAATGAAGGGCCTAGCTTGGAGAAGGATGAACATTGGAGCAAGAACAAGCATGGAGATGATGGCATGCGCAAGGGAAACAAGAACGGAGTTACAAGTGATGATTTCAGGACTTTGAAGCCACCATAATGGGTGCATGAAGCCTTGGACGAAATATACAAGATGCCACTTCATAAATTTCGTCCCGAGGCTATTTTAGGTGCTGCGTCACCTTATTATTGGGCCAGGCCCATGTAATTTCGAAATACATAAGTATAGGCTATTTTTAGAGTCCGTATGTGTGGGGAAACAAGAGATAGGGTTGATTTCGGACCCCTCCACCAAGGGCCACGAAATTCCCCCCTCTTCCTCCATATATACAGCCCTTAGGGCATCGTTTAGACTTTGGGTTTTGTTTAGATTAAAAGTTCGCCATAGCTGCAACTTCGCGTACTTCGTTTGTGTTCAACGACCAGACAAAGGCGTCACAGAACCCCACCTTGATCAATAAAGCTTTCATCTTATATTCGCAATATCCAGATTGCAATCTTAGTTTCTTGCTTGTTCTTCGTTTGCTCGCAGGAAACAGACCCTCGTGGTCAGGTTGATCGTGCTCTGGCGTGGTCAATAACCTCTCGGAGTTGGTTTAGCGATTGCTAAGGCGTGACGTCCTCGCACGTTCGTAGTCGGATCGTCAAAGTCGACTGCCACCAAAGCGATATCCATCATCTCATCGAAAGACGGGACACCTTTGCCTCTATCAAGTGGTATCAGATTTCCAGGTTGCTCGGTGAGATTTTACAGTTTTTCGTAGTTTAGATCGAGTCTGTTCTTCATACCTACAGTCCACGAAAAGCCACAAAAAAAATTAGGGTTAGTTCATCATATCCGAACCAATCTGAGCCTTTGCATAATCTTTTTAGGGTTTTGCTTTGTTGAATTTGCGGTTGCATCGTCGTGTCTAGTTGCTGGTCTTAGAGTCTAGTCTTTTAGAGTTTCGAGTTCTGGTCATAAGTTGTCACGCCGCCGCCGCACCATCATCATCGCCCCTGCCATCTACCACCGCCGCTTATCCGCCACCGCTTCGAATCCGTATCCATATACCACCACCGCTGCCATATACCACCACCGCTGCCATATACCACCACCGCTGCCATATACCACCACCATATATCCACCACCAATCCGAGTTCCTTGCATATTAGGTGTGTTTTCGAGATCCATCTAGTTTCCGATTCGTGTTTCCTTGCCGGAGTAGGTTTCGAAAAAAAAAAGAGTCGGGTAGCCACGCTCCGTTTAGGCCCAAAATTTTTCGAAAACGCATTTTTCGAAAAAAATTCTGGCTATCCTATTTTTAGGTGTTTCTGAGTGTTTTGAGACAGGTGCCATTATAGGAAGTTTTTTTTGACCCGTTTCCAGTTTTTGGGTCCGGGCAGTCGAAAAAAAAATTGGTCGAAAAAATTTCGTGCCCATCCTGTCAGTTTGAGCTAGGAAGAGTTTTGAGACACTCGCCATTATAGTGATTTTTCGCAAAAAAAAAGCAGCGCAAAAAAAAAGAGCGCAAAAAAAAGAGCGAAAAAAAAATTCAGAGTGTGCTTTTCCCTTGTTTACGTGTCGCGCCGTGATTTTGTTGGTGTTCTAGGCTCGCGTCTCTAGCACAGTCTAGCCTAGGACCAGCACAGTACCGTCGTTGAGCGTTTATTCAACTTTGCATCTCTGAATTGATTATTGCTGACCCTTTTTGCTACCATACTATAAGCCTTCCCAGCTCCACATACATCTACGTCGTGTGTTTGACTCTCCCTGGTAATCGCTCTATCCAAGCTTTGAGAGTTTTTGACTACAACGGTTGCCGATCACCGCCTGCTGCTGGGTAAGAACTGGTAAGAATTTGAGATTTGCTTGACGGATTTGTGATACACCACCACCACTTCTTAGTAGTCTGTAGGATCATATTCTTGTGTGTTTCTATTGCTGCTAACCATGCCAGGATCACAAGCCGACGAGATTGACTGGGAGAACTTATCGAACGAGGAGCTTCATGATAAGTTTCAGCAAATGATGACTGAACAGGTGCAAGATGTGCTGAACAATTTTGAAGAGGCTATGGAGAAGATTACTGGCCTTGAGAAGACGTTCGAAACAAAGCTCGATAACAGATTTAATGAACTACTTGCGCGTCTTCCACCACCGGCTGCACCTGTCGCACCTCTGCAACAACAACAACTACGCCCCCTTCCGAATCAGTATGGACGAGCACAGCGTGTTCCTCTTGAGCGAGGACAAAATTCTCGTGCCGCTGCTACTGCTGTTGGTGCTTCTTTGGCTCCTGCTACTGCTGCTGCTGGTACCCAGGAGGATGATGATTATGTGGGAGATTATGAGGATGAGGTTGATCAAAATCTGAACTACGTGCAGCCACCGGCACCACCACCACCAGGTCGACCTCACGTATATATTCTTCATGGTAGGCCTGCACCACCACCTCAGGTACGAGATGATGTCCATATTCCTAAACTGAAATTGAATATTCCACCATTTGAGGGTAGATATGTTCCTGATATATATCTTACTTGGGAGTTAGAAACTGAACAACGATTTACATGTTTACAATATCCTGAGGAGAGACGAGTTGCTGCTGCTGTTTGTGCTTTCACTAGTTTTGCATGTGTATGGTGGTCTGAACATTGTAGATTATATGCTATTCCAACTACTTGGGCTGCTTTGAAAACTGCTATGCGTACGCGTTGGGTTCCACCATATTATCAACGTGAATTGCTTCAAAAATTGCAGCGTTTAAGACAAGGGAAAAATTCTGTAGAAGAATATTATCAGGAATTACAAACTGGCAAGATTAGATGTGGTATTGTTGAGGAGAATGAAGCTATGCTTGCACGTTTTCTGGGTGGATTAAATAGAGAGATTCAGACCATTCTAGACTATAAGGAGTATACTAATATCACTCGTTTATTCCATCTTGCTTGTAAAGCTGAACGTGAAGTGCAGGATCGACAAACATTGGTGCGAACTAACTTTTCTACAGGCCGACCTTCATCATGGACACCGCGTGCATCTTCTACTTCAACTGCACCAGCACCTCAATTAGGTGCCTCCTCCAGTCGTGATACAAGAAAACAGGCACAACCACCATTATCTGCCAAGAGCGCACCTGCTGGGCCTGCACGGAGTTCTTCTTCTTCCATGGCATCAACAGGGCACACAAGTGATATTATTTGTCGTCGTTGTAAGGGAGGAGGTCATTATGCGAGAGAATGCAAATCTCCGCGTGTGATGATTGCTACCGCGGATGGTGGATATGAGTCCGCTAGTGACTATGATGAGGAGACTTTGGCTCTTATTACACGTGAAGAACATGGTGGAGATGATTCTGATCATGAGACGCAATACATGGCTCCTGAAGACGCTGACAGGTATGAATGTTTAGTTGCTCAATGTGTTTTGAGTGTGCAGGTCACACAAGCTGAGCAAAATCAGAGGCACAATTTGTTCCATACCAAGGGAGTTGTGAAGGAACGTTCTGTGCGCGTCATAATAGACGGAGGGAGCTGCAACAACTTGGCTAGCATGGAGATGGTGGAGAAGCTTTCTCTCACCACAAGACCACATCCACATCCTTACTACATCCAATGGTTCAACAACAGCGGCAAGGTTAAGGTAACACGTACTGTTCGTGTGCATTTTAGTATCTCTACATATGCTGATTATGTTGATTGTGATGTGGTACCTATGCAAGCATGTTCCTTATTACTTGGTAGACCATGGCAATTTGATAAAAATTCTGTACACCATGGTAGAAACAATCACTATACTCTTGTTCATAAGGATAAAAATATTACTTTGCTTCCTATGACTCCTGATTCCATTTTGAAAGATGATATTAATAGAGCTAATAAAGCACAACAGGAGAAGAATAAGAGTGAAAATCAGATTGTGGCAAAAGAATTTGAGCAACAAATGAAGCCTAATAATAAACCATCTAGTGTTGCTTCTGAAATTAAATTGAAAAGTGCATGTTTATTTGCCACCAAATCTGATATTGATGAGCTAGATTTCAGCAAATCTGTTTGCTATGCTTTTGTGTGTAAAGAGGCATTATTTTCATTCGAGGACGTGCCTTCCTCTTTGCCTCCTGCTGTCACTAACATTTTGCAGGAGTTCGCTGACGTTTTTCCACAAGACGTGCCACCGGGATTACCGCCTATTCGAGGGATTGAGCATCAGATTGACTTAATTCCCGGTGCTTCACTGCCAAACCGTGCACCATACCGTACCAATCCAGAGGAGACGAAGGAGATTATGCGTCAAGTACAAGAGCTTCTCGACAAAGGTTATATACGCGAATCCCTTAGTCCTTGTGCTGTTCCTATTATTCTAGTGCCGAAAAAGGATGGTACATCACGTATGTGTGTTGATTGTAGAGGCATTAATAATATTACTATTCGTTATCGTCATCCTATTCCTAGGCTAGATGATATGCTTGATGAATTGAGTGGCTCTACAATATTCTCCAAAGTTGATTTGCGTAGTGGCTACCATCAGATTCGTATGAAATTGGGAGATGAATGGAAAACAGCATTTAAAACTAAGTTTGGATTATATGAGTGGTTAGTCATGCCTTTTGGGTTAACTAATGCACCTAGTACTTTCATGAGATTAATGAACGAAGTTTTACGTGCTTTCATTGGACGATTTGTGGTAGTTTACTTTGATGACATATTGATTTGTAGCAGATCTTTGGAAGAACATTTGGAACATTTACGTGTTGTTTTTATTGCTCTACGTGATGCACGTTTGTTTGGTAACCTTGGGAAGTGCACCTTTTGCACCGACCGAGTATCTTTTCTTGGCTATGTTGTTACTCCACAGGGAATTGAAGTTGATAAAGCCAAGATTGAAGCTATTGAGAGTTGGCCGCAGCCCAAAACGGTCACACAAGTGAGGAGTTTTCTTGGCCTCACTGGATTCTATAGGCGTTTTGTGAGAGATTTCAGCACCATTGCTGCACCTCTCAATGAGCTTACAAAGAAAGATGTGCCTTTTCTTTGGGGTACCGCACAGGAAGAAGCCTTCACGGTATTGAAAGATAAGTTGACACATGCTCCTTTACTCCAACTTCCTGATTTTAATAAGACTTTTGAGCTTGAATGTGATGCTAGTGGAATTGGATTAGGAGGTGTGTTATTACAAGATGGCAAACCTGTTGCATACTTTTCTGAAAAATTGAGTGGGCCTAGTCTGAATTATTCTACTTATGATAAAGAATTATATGCTCTTGTTCGGACTTTAGAAACATGGCAACATTATTTATGGCCCAAAGAATTTGTTATACATTCTGATCATGAATCTTTGAAACATATTAAAAGTCAAGCTAAACTGAATCGTAGACATGCTAAATGGGTTGAATTCATTGAGACTTTCCCTTATGTCATTAAACACAAGAAGGGAAAAGAAAATGTTATTGCTGATGCATTGTCTCGTCGCTATACTATGCTTTCACAACTTGACTTCAAAATATTTGGTTTGGAGACCATCAAAGATAAATATGTGCATGATGCTGATTTTAAAGATGTAATGCAGAATTGTAAAGAAGGAAGAATGTGGAACAAGTTTGTTTTTAACGATGGATTTGTGTTTCGTGCTAACAAGCTATGCATTCCAGCTAGCTCCGTTCGTCTTTTGTTGTTGCAGGAGGCGCATGGAGGAGGATTAATGGGACACTTTGGCGTGAAGAAGACGGAGGACGTACTTGCTACACATTTCTTTTGGCCAAAGATGAGATGGGATGTTGAGCGTTTTATTGCTCGCTGCACTACATGTCAAAAAGCTAAGTCATGACTCAATCCTCATGGTTTATATATGCCTTTGCCTGTACCTAGTGTTCCTTGGGAGGATATATCTATGGACTTTGTTTTAGGTTTACCTCGAACAAAGAAGGGGAGGGATAGCATATTTGTTGTCGTGGATAGATTCTCGAAAATGGCACACTTTATACCATGTCATAAAAGCGATGATGCTGTTAATGTTGCTGATTTGTTCTTTCGTGAAATTATTCGCTTGCATGGTGTGCCAAATACTATTGTTTCAGATCATGATACTAAATTTCTTAGCCACTTTTGGAGATGTTTATGGGCTAAGTTGGGGACTAAACTGCTTTTTAGTACTACTTGTCACCCCCAAACTGATGGACAAACTGAAGTAGTCAATAGAACGTTGTCTACTATGCTTAGGGCTGTTTTGAAGAATAATAAGAAAATGTGGGAGGAATGCTTGCCTCATATTGAATTTGCTTATAATCGTTCATTGCATTCTACTACTAAGATGTGCCCTTTTGAAGTTGTGTATGGTTTCCTACCTCGTGCACCTATTGATTTGTTGCCTCTTCCATCTTCGGAGAAGGTTAATTTTGATGCTAAACAACGTGCTGAATTGATTTTAAAAATGCATGAGTTAACTAAGGAAAACATTGAGCGCATGAATGCTAAATATAAACTTGCTGGAGATAAGGGTAGAAAACATGTTGTGTTTGCACCTGGAGATCTTGTTTGGTTACATTTGTGTAAGGATAGATTTCCTGATTTGCGCAAATCAAAGTTAATGCCACGTGCTGATGGTCCCTTTAAGGTGTTAGAGAAAATAAATGATAATGCATATAAACTTGAGCTGCCTGCAGATTTTGGGGTTAGTCCCACTTTTAACATTGCAGATTTGAAGCCTTATTTGGGTGAGGAAGATGAACTTCCGTCGAGGACGACTTCATTTCAAGAAGGGGAGGATGATGAGGACATCAATACAATTGTTACACCCACAGCCCCTGCTGCTATACATACTGGACCAATTACTAGAGCTCGTGCACGCCAACTAAATTACCAGGTACTTTCGTTTCTTGGCAATGATTCTAATGTTCATGAGAATATGATGCTGCCTAAATTGGATACATTTGTTTTGCTTACAAATGAAGGGCCTAGCTTGGAGAAGGATGAACATTGGAGCAAGAACAAGCATGGAGATGATGGCATGCGCAAGGGAAACAAGAACGGAGTTACAAGTGATGATTTCAGGACTTTGAAGCCACCATAATGGGTGCATGAAGCCTTGGACGAAATATACAAGATGCCACTTCATAAATTTCATCCCGAGGCTATTTTAGGTGCTGCGTCACCTTATTATTGGGCCAGGCCCATGTAATTTCGAAATACATAAGTATAGGCTATTTTTAGAGTCCGTATGTGTGGGGAAACAAGAGATAGGGTTGATTTCGGACCCCTCCACCAAGGGCCACGAAATTCCCCCCTCTTCCTCCATATATACAGCCCTTAGGGCATCGTTTAGACTTTGGGTTTTGTTTAGATTAAAAGTTCGCCATAGCTGCAACTTCGCGTACTTCGTTTGTGTTCAACGACCAGACAAAGGCGTCACAGAACCCCACCTTGATCAATAAAGCTTTCATCTTATATTCGCAATATCCAGATTGCAATCTCAGTTTCTTGCTTGTTCTTCGTTTGCTTGCAGGAAACAGACCCTCGTGGTCAGGTTGATCGTGCTCCGGCGTGGTCAATAACCTCTCGGAGTTGGTTTAGCGATTGCTAAGGCGCGACGTCCTCGCACGTTCGTAGTCGGATGGTCAAAGTCGACTGCCACCAAAGCGATATCCATCATCTCATCAAAAGATGGGACACCTTTGCCTCTATCAAGTGGTATCACACTTGCTTATCATGCCTCCCATGTTGCCATGTTCAGCCTCTAACCCACCTTGTCCTAGCCAGCCGTTGTTTGGCTATGTTACCGCTTTGCTCAGCCCCTCTTATAGCGTTGTTAGTTGCAGGTGAAGATGAAGTTTGTTCCTTGTTGGAACATGGCTATGTTGTTCCTTGTTGGAACATGTTTATATGTGGGGATATCACAATATCTTTTATTTAATTAATGCATCTATATACTTGGTAAAGGGTGGAAGGCTCGGCCTTATGCCTGGTGTTTTGTTCCACTCTTGCCGCCCTAGTTTCCGTCATATCGGTGTTATGTTCCCGGATTTTGCGTTCCTTACGCGGTTGGGTTATAATGGGAACCCCTTGACAGTTCGCCTTGAATAAAAATCCTCCAGCAACGCCCAACATTTGTTTTACCATTCGCCACCTAGCCTTTTCTTTCCCTTGGGTTCTGCAGACTCAAGGGTCATCCTTATTTAAACCCCCCGGGCCAGTGCTCCTCTGAGTGTTGGTCCAAACTGGGCAGCCCGCGGGGCCACCTCGGGGAAACTTGAGGGCTGGTTTTACTCGTAGATTAACCTATCTGAGTGTGCCCTGAGAACGAGATATGTGCAGCTCCTATTGGGATTTGTCGGCACATTCGGGCGGTGTTGCTGGACTTGTTTTACCATTGTCGAGGATGTCTTGTAACCTGGATGCCGAGCCTGATCGGATTGTCTTGGGAGAAGGAATATCCTTCGTTGACCGTGAGAGCTTGTGATGGGCTTAGTTGGGACACCCCTGCAGGGATTTGAACTTTAGAAAGCCGTGCCCACGGTTATGGGAAGATGGGAATTTGTTAATGTACGATTGTAGAGAACTTGACACTTGACCTTAACTAAAATGCGTCAACCGCGTGTGTAACGTGATGGTCTCTTTTCGGCGATGTCCGGGAAGTGAACACGGTGTTGGAGTTATGCTTGCCGTAAGTAGTTTTGGGTCACTTCTTGATCATACTTTCTCGATCGTGTTTTGCCTTCTCTTCTCGCTCTCATTTGCGTATGTTAGCCACCATATATGCTAGTCGCTTGCTACAGCTCCACCTCATACCTTTACCTTACCCATAAGCTTAAATAGTCTTGATCACGAGGGTGTGAGATTGCTGAGTCCCCCTGGCTCACAGATACTTCCAAAACCAGTATCAGGTGCCGATGAGACCGTGCAGGTGACGCAACCCAGCTCAAGGAGGAGCTTGATGAAGATCGTGTTCGTAGTCTTGTTTCGTTTCCAGTTGATCAGTAGTGGAGCCCAGTTGGGGTCGATCGGGGACCTTGTCGCATTTGGGGTTGTTCTTTATTTTGGTTCCGTAGTCGGACCTTGATTGTATTTGGATGCTGTAATGCATTAGTTATGTATTGTGTGAAGTGGTGATTGTAAGCCAACTATGTATCTCTTTCCCTTATGTATTACACAGGTTGTGTGAAGATTACCTCACTTGCAACATTGATTTTAATGCGGTTATGCCTCTAAGTCGTGCTTCGACACGTGGGAGATATAGCCGCATCGATGGCATTACAAGTTGGTATCAGAGCCTTCCCCGACCTTAGGAGCCCCCCTGCTTGATCGATCATTGGCGTTGTTGAGTCTAGAAAAAATGTTTTGAGTCTTTTAGGATTATATATATATATATCGGAGAGTTAGGGATTCTTTTTACTCCTCACTCCCTTCGTCGCTCTGGCGAGGCATCCCGACGTAGAGTTTGACTCTTCTCTTCTCAAATTTCACTATTTTTTAGGATCACACGGGTATTTCCGTCCTATTCTACGAGCCAATCCTTTGTTTGTTTTGAGTTGTGGTATTCGAGTTGCTTCGAAGTCAAGTGTTGATTCCATACCCTTTCTAAGCGGTGTTCTCATATTTCTATGTGAATACTAATCCTTCTTGACCATCGAGAGTGTCATGTCAATCCTTTTCAACAGGCGTGTTTCTCTTCAAGTGGATCTGAGTTTTTCAACATCTGCAAGATCAATTATCAGTTCTTCACGGTGCTCACTTCTTCCGCCCTAAGCTGTCTTTGTTTTTCCTGCCCTCCCACCCTTATTTCTTCAAGGACGCAGATTTCTTAATCAAGTATCCTTTTATTGATGAGAAGTCTCGCCATTCTTTTCAATCAACGTTCTTACCCGGCGGTTCTCTTGAAGATGCTCTACTAGTTCATTAGTCTTCATTCTTTTTCTTCTCCGGTGGTTCCAATTCAAGCTTTGTCAATCATATCCTCTCCTTGGTTCAAATGTTTTCTCGTGCCGGTGCACCTGTTAATCATCCACTTCTCGCTATTCAATTGTTCCGGAGTACTCTAGATATCTCAGAGCTTCGTGTTTTCACTCTGCTTTCGTTCAAACTCTTCCAAGGTTGTTATCTCATTCAAGCCATTTTAAATCAACCGGTGCATTCTCCTTTTCAAGTAAATCATTCTACGGTGTTTCTTTTGAGTGGGCCCTAACCCACAGGTCTTTTTCCAGGATCTTACCTGACCCTTCTAATTCTCCTGGAGTTATTCTCAAATCTTTTAAAGTTTTAACGTAAGAATGAATTGTCTTCAGTCAAATGCCTTTTCTCCAAGATCGGTCTAATTCTTTTCAACATTGGCTCTACCTCTTCGCTTTCGATTCTTCCGGAGTGTCTAAATAATTCATGGTGGTGTTTCTCGTCGTCTTTCTTGGACTTTGAAGACTGAAGAAGATTTCCTCTTAAATCCTTATCCGTTCTATTGAAGATTCGTGATTCTAGCTTCCCGCCATCCTCTCATAATTGTTTTTCATTTGTGAGAATTCTTTTCACCCATCCAGAGCAATTCAGGAGTCTTTTTAGTTTGATCATCCGGAGCCCATCATTTCAGAAGAATTATTCATCCTCAGCTTTCAGCTCTAATTCTCCAAATCTGATCGGTGCATCATTCAAGTATTCTCTAATCAGCTCGTGACCTCTTCGTTCTCATGTATCTAATTTCCATCATGTATCTTCATTTGTTTTCCAATTCTTTTCGGTGATTTGTGCTTTTGTTACTCCTTTGTTCAATTCTCACGGTGGTTTGTTCAAGAGTTTCTCTTCCTTCGTTATCATGCAGATTCATTCGTTGTTTCAATCCTACCGGTGGTCCATTGAGTTTGCGCTATATCTATCTTCATCCTTTCTACGAGAATAAGTAGTGTGCCAAATCCATTGTTTGTCATCAACTTAATTGGTGAAGGATAATCATAATGTAATTCTTATTCTTGTTCCATCCAAGTGATTAATTCTTTATTTCGGAGGCTCATCAACTTCTTGATTTCAATTGGTTTCTTCTTTTCTTTTCCCAGAGTTTCTAGATCTCTCATTTATCTCGTCGCAAAGCTCCATCTAATCATTGCAAGGCTTCAATCTTATTCTTTTCATCCTTCTTTTCGTTTGATCATCCTCTAGTTACCGGAGTTCTTCATGAAGGTTCTACATGTTGGTTCATCAAGGATTTAATTCTTTCTCGAAGTGTTCAGCAAGATTCTTTTCAGAGGAGATCAAGTTTTCTTCATCTTGCAATCCGGAGTGCAATTCTTTCATTTCTCATCTTTTGAGGTGGTATTATGTCATTCTTGATGATTTGAGTTCATGTTTCATAACTCACATGTTGTTAAGAGTGAAATAATTAAATCCATCAATCTCATCATTGGAGTTATATTTCACCTAAAGCCTTCCCTAAGGATTGTTGCTATTATGGTGCTCTTAAATAATCCAAGTTCTTCATTTATCCTCCCGGTGAGATAGTTTCTCGTCTCTTTGTTCTTATCCAATCTTGTTCCCGTTAGTGACAAGTTGTCACCTCATAATGTTGAGATGCCTTCTATAAGTCCATATCAAGCTTTTCCTTTCATTGTTGGTTTTCCAACAACTCCGTTCGACCCTAATCCTAAAGATGCCTTTTCAAGCTCTTTTGTGGTAGAAGTTGCCTTTTTCTTCTCCATTCTCCTATGTCAATTATCTATCTTCTATTCTTTTGTTCCGGAGGCATTGTGATGTTGCTCTCTTCAACCCATCTTCTTGTTTTGTCAGGATCGTGTTCTTTTCTTGGGTTATCCATTTAACTGGAGTGTTATGTCCTCTGCTCAAGTTCTTTTCATCTTATCAAGTCTTGCATAACTTCTCAACCAGAGTGCTGCTCGAATTTGTTCTTTCTTGTTCCTCTTTTCTAATGGAGTGTTTTCAACTTTGTTCACCTTCGTTGTATTCTTTTCTCGAATTTGTTCAACCTCGCAAGGTTCTTGGGTTTAACTCGTTTGTCAAAGAAGCAACTTAGTTTTACCTCTTCTTTTTTTCTCGTCTGTTTTCCCTCCGGTGCCATTCTATATATCGGGACGAGATCCTCTCGTAGTGGTGGAGTGTTGTAACGCCCCGAGACCGATGTGCTAGGTGTCTTCCAGTTATTCGCTGTTGTTGCCTTGTCATTGCTTGCGTGTCATGCATTGCATATCATGTCATCATGTGCATTTCATTTGCATACATGTTCGTCTCATGCATCCGAGCATTTTCCCCGTTGTCCATTTTGCAATCCGGCGCTCCTATGTCACTCGGTGTCCCCTTTTGCCTCTTTTCGTGTGTGGGTGTTAAACATTTTCGGATTGGACCGAGACTTATCATGCGGCCTTGGTTTACTACCGGCAGACCGTCTGTCAAGTTTCGTACCATTTGGACTTCATTTGATACTCCAACGGTTAACCGAGGAACCAAAAAGGCCTCGTGTGTGTTGCAACCCAACACCTCTCCAAAGTGGCCCAAAACCCACCTAAGACCTCTCCATCATCTCGGTCGTTCGATCACGATCGCGTGGCCGAAAACCGCACCTCATTTGGACACTCCTAGCTCCCTCTACCTATATATATGTGGCTCTCCCCAAAAATTCGCGGACGAAACCCTACCCTAACCTTCCCCGCCGCCGCCGGACATTTCATCCCGCGCTGGCCGGACATGTCCGCTCGCCCGGCCACCTCACCCGGACCAATCCGGAGCCGCCACCTCAGCGCGCCGCCCGCCCGAGCCAACCGCAGGGCGCCACATCACCGCCGCCAGCGCCCCACATCGCCGCCGCCGCCCGGGGCCCAGACCCGGCCCGCCCCGGGGCCGAACCAGGCCTCGCCGAGCCCGCTCGCCGCCACCCGCTCAACTCTCGCCGGCCACCGCGCCCTCTTGCCGAGGTGCGCCCCGCCGCCACCGCCAACTCCGGCCGCCGCCCGGCCACCCCCTCCACCGCGCGGCCTCGCCGCGTCCGCCGAACGCCGCGCCTCCGCCGCACCGCGCCCTCGCCGCCCGGTTCCCTGGCGAGCACTCCTCTCCGGCGAGCTGAGGAGCTCCGACCACCTCGTTTTTCCGCTCCGGTGAACAGTAACTCCGGCGATCTCCTCGGTTCACGTGCTGGATCTGGAATTCTGAGGTTGACTTTTGCCTCCCTAACCCTAATTTTTATGCCATCTTCATCATGTTATAACTCTGTATCCGTGGCTCCGGTTCATGCGTGTAGCATATCAAAATGTTCGTCTCAACGAGTACATCATTTCATCTCATTGCATAATTTTATTTTGAGCTCATCTTGATGCCCGAAATGCTGTTGGAAGAGGGCTATGTGATGATTATGTCAGATCTGTTTCAGCAAATAGTCTTTTGTCATTTTTGCCATGATTAATATGTGCATGCTATGATCCAGAGATCTACATGTGTTTTGATATATGCTATGCCATCTTTACAGGGGTGTATGCCATGTATTTTTGTGATCTTTGTGGTGACTAGCACAAGCATGCAAAGTAGCTTACTCGATGATGCTGATTTCAGGGACTTAGGATGTCACTAAGTCCTTGTCCTGTTTTTGTCTTTATGCCATATGTTCATGTTGTTTCCTAGTGATCCGTGCCTCTTTTGAGGATGATCAGTAAGGATGTTTTGTTAATATTGTTGTGCTCTATCCATGAATGTCTTAGTTTGCATTTATGGAGCACCCTAGCTTGAGTCAATCGAGCTCTACTTTTGCTATAAAATGTTCCTGGAAGATTGTTGACATGTTTAGCGATTTTGCCGAGATTGTTGCTATTGATCTGTGCATGATATGTTGTTGTTATTGCCATGTCTAGCTTCTATGCCATGTCTTCTTGCTGGGTGTATTCTTAGATTATCATGCCATGCTTTGTGGTGAGTGCATTTAGCTCGTTAACATGCCTACTTGTTAATCTGTTTTGCCATGCTTCAGTTTTTCACTAAGTCTGAATCTGTTTATGTTTTTGCTATGTTCACATGCTTGCAATCTCATTTTCTAATTCATTTTGGCTCATGGTCACTAAGGGACTTTTGTTATATGCTTTGAGTAGCTTCCTGGCATGCCTTGATTTGCCATGATTTGATCCTGTAGCATGTAGTTTTCATGACCTAAAGTATGCTTCCTGATGATAAATTCCTGATATGCTGTTAATTTCACCAAGTCTGAAACCTATTGTCTTTTGCACTTATGCCATGCTTGTTTGAACCTGCTAATTAGTGAATTAGCCATAGCTCAGTGTTCATCTTTTGTCAAGCATCATGAGTAGATCCCTTCCATGTATTTTGTTGCTATGTTTGAGTGCTGTAGCATATTTCTCTTGATGCATTTAGATGGCTGTTTGCTGTTAATCGCAGACCGGTGCCATATTTGTTTTGCTTGCCATTTCCAAACCGTGCATCCGATTCCGGTGATCTTTATATCGATTTCGACCGAAATCAACTCACCTTTCCAGTGGCACTCTTGGTTTTCCAAGTTGAGGCCAGGTTCATTCATTCCTTTGCAAATCATGCATATGCATCACATACCGCATCCCGCATATCATGTTGCCATGTTCATGTGTTGGTTGTTTACTATGTTGTGTGCTTCTTTCCGGTGTTACTTCCTCGAGTTGGTTCCGATAACGTCGCGTTTGTGAGGATTCGTTTGACTTCGTCCGTTTGTCTTCTTCATGGACTCGTTCTTCTTCCTTGTGGGATTTCAAGCAAGATGACCATACCCTCAAAATCACTTCTATCTTTGCCTGCTAGTTGCTCGCTCTTTTGCCATGCCTATGCTACGATACCTACCACTTTCTTACCATTCCTCCCATGTTGCCATGTTCAGCCTCTAACCCACCTTGTCCTAGCAAACCGTTGTTTAGCTATGTTACCGCTTTGCTCAGCCCCTCTTATAGCGTTGTTAGTTGCAGGTGAAGATGAAGTTTGTTCCTTGTTGGAACATGGCTATGTTGTTCCTTGTTGGAACATGTTTATATGTGGGGATATCACAATATCTCTTATTTAATTATTGCATCTATATACTTGGTAAAGGGTGGAAGGCTCGGCCTTATGCCTGGTGTTTTGTTCCACTTTTGCCGCCCGAGTTTCCGTCATATCGGTGTTATGTTCCCGGATTTTGCGTTCCTTATGCGGTTGGGTTATAATGGGAACCCCCTGACAGTTCGCCTTGAATAAAACTCCTCCAGCAATGCCCAACATTGGTTTTACCATTTGCCACCTAGCCTTTTCTTTCCCTTGGGTTCTGCAGACTCAAGGGTCATCCTTATTTAAACCCCCCCGGGTCAGTGCTCCTCTGAGTGTTGGTCCAAACTGGGCAGCCTGCGGGGCCACCTCGGGGTAACTTGAGGGCTGGTTTTACTCGTAGCTTGACCTATCTGAGTGTGCCTTGAGAACGAGATATGTGCAGCTCCTATCGGGATTTGTCGGCACATTCGGGCGGTGTTGCTGGACTTGTTTTACCATTGTCGAGGATGTCTTGTAACCTGGATGCCAAGCCTGATCGGATTGTCTTGGGAGAAGGAATATCCTTCGTTGACCGTGAGAGCTTGTGATGGGCTAAGTTGGGACACCCCTGCAGGGATTTGAACTTTCGAAAGCCGTGCCCGCGGTTATGGGCAGATGGGAATTTGTTAATGTCCGGTTGTAGAGAACTTGACAGTTGAACTTAACTAAAATACATCAACCGCGTGTGTAACCGTGATGTTCTATTTTCGGCAGTGTCCGGGAAGTGAACACGATGTTGGAGTTATGCTTGACGTAAGTAGTTTTGGATCACTTCTTGATCATACTTTCTCGATCGTGCTTTGCCTTCTCTTCTCGCTCTCATTTGCGTATGTTAGCCACCATATATGCTAGTCGCTTGCTGCAGCTCCACCTCATACCTTTACCTTACCCATAAGCTTAAATAGTCTTGATCGCGAGGGTGTGAGATTGTTGAGTCCCCGTGGCTCACAGATACTTCCAAAACCAGTTTCAGGTCCCGATGAGACCGTGCAGGTGACGCAAGCCAGCTCAAGGAGGAGCTTGATGAAGATCGTGTTCGTAGTCTTGTTTCGTTTCTAATTGATCAGTAGTGGAGCCCAGTTGGGGTCGATCGGGGACCTTGTCGCATTTGGGGTTGTTCTTTATTTGGTTCCGTAGTCGGACCTTGATTGTATTTGGATGTTGTAATGCTTTAGTCATGTATTGTGTGAAGTGGCGATTGTAAGCCAACTATGTATCTCTTTCCCTTATGTATTACACGGGTTGTGTGAAGATTACCTCACTTGCGGCATTGCTTTCAATGCGGTTATGCCTCTAAGTCGTGCTTCGACATGTGGGAGATATAGCCGCATCGAGGGCGTTACATGTATGCTCTAACTTGGCAGGGTTATGTTGCTCATATTTTGCGTATGGTGTCTCGCATTGCTATGTCATTTGATTAGTTTAGACATGCTTTGTGTGAATGCCACCTGTTCAGTGTCTAATTACCATATATGTGGATTATGCATTACCATCTTGTTGCAAGACATTATATATGTGAATTATACAATGCTATCTTGTTGCAAAGGCATTATATATGTGAATTATGCAATGCCATGCTGTTTAGCCAATCATCATGTATGTGAATTATATCATGCTATCATTTTTTTGTATTACGTGTTCCATTTTTCGACAATGTTTGTATATTCAACTACTCTTCCTGTGCATCAGCCATTTGAACCGGTGATGGAAGTATTTGGAGTGAAAACAAGGTATTCAAAGCAGACAATGCTACCTGCTGAAGCAGGCATCTTGCTAGTTACAGAGAGCTCCTCAGAGGAGGATTCAGAGACTGATGACCAGTCCTATTTCCCCCCCGAGGTCTATGCTCAAACTTAGCAGGGTTATATTACCCATGTCATGCATGTTGTCTTGCATTGCTTAGTTTTTACATCATATATGGATTGCCATCTGCTTACTTGCTTACTATATAAATCATATATTTGAATTATATCATGCCATCATGTTTACATAGTACATACACAAAATCTATCTGAATTATGGCATGGCAACCCATTTAATAAATACATCATATAGTTATATCATCTCATCCTGTTTAATGTTTACAGTCATCATATTTTGAATTATGGCATTCTATCCGTGAACGTATGTGAATTATGGCATACCAACCTATTTAATAAACACATTATATAGTTGTGTCATCTCATCCTGTTTACATAGTCTCATATTTTGAACTATGTCTTTCCATCTTTTTAGTTAGCCATCATAATGTGAAATTGTGTCATGCTATCCTGTTTAGTTAACCATCATATATGTGAAATTGTGTCATGCGATCCTGTTTGGTTAGACAACATAAATATGAATTATTTCATGCCCTATTTTATCCCCCACTATCATTGCACCTGTCTATCATACAATGTCTATACTTGCAATTACTTTTCTTGTTTATCAGCCATTTGAATTGGAGAGCGTGATGGCAGTATCTAAGGGAGTAACAACACGGTCTTCAGAAAAGATAGTGCTACCAGTTGATGCAGATAGAACCACGGTTGTACTTGCCCAAGGACCAAATCCACCACACATAACCCAGACTCTCGCAGATTGTACCACTACCTAGTTGGACAGAGAACCAGCTACACACCTTCTAACCCCAACCCTGGCAGATAGTAACCTAGTTCCAGTAGACACATCACCGTCTCCACCACAGAGCACCCAAACACGAGCAGTTAGTAAGGGAACTGCAGTGCCCAAACCACGAGGACCACCACTCTGAATCCCAACTCAACGCTTAAAGGAGAAGAAGATTTGTTCTCAGGTCAGGTTCTGTAGCTATGGTTCATACTCCTTTGCTCTTGCATTACTGTATTTACTCATACCAACTATTTTCAAATTTGAAGGATGAAATTGAAACTCCAATGGCGCAATAGGTATGTTTTAAACCTGTTTCTTTAACTGGTTTGCTGTTGTAACCTGCTCTATGTTGATTTCAGTTTCAATTGAATAAACAGTTATGTTCTCATGTCATGCACATTACAAGTGTTGTTATTGCTCTATAGTTACCCACACTTATATTCTGTCTATTCTACTTTGTCTTGAACAAATATTATTTGAACTGTGTCTCTATCTTGATTTGACAACAAAAACTAGAATGATATAGACCATAAAGTGACCATGGTACATAGATATATGTTTGTTTCATGCTGTTATCCTGTCCACTTCACTACTGAACACATTTACCAAAATGAGTTTCATATACAACATGGTAAACATGTGATGTGTCTGCTTGTTTCTCTTTTAGAATGCGGACAAAATATTGGAGAACAGTACCGCGTTATCCAATGGTAAAGGAAGTAATGCAGATAAGGTTCAAGATAGTGAGACATCCCTGTTGGTCTCCAAGAAAGCTGATAAAAACTATCTTGACGATAGTGAGGGAACCCAAAAGTCTTGTCTTGATGTAGTGTTCGAGTTACTGGCCACTACTGCTAGCACAAGCTCTTTGAACTCGCTTCCTGAATCAGTTCGTCTTCTTGAGTCTCAACTTCAAGTTGAAAGACATTGATCAGATGTGCTGCGACAGGAAGCTGAAGGACCGAGGAAGTCCCTGCAGAATTCAGATGCATATTTTCTGGTGCAACAGCAAGTGCTGGAGGATTTAAGCGCCAAACAAGAGAAAGTTAATAAGCTTGCTAAGCATCTTGCCAGAATTATGGGTACCTAGGATATTGTTTCTTGAGATCTTCTGAAGTGGTTTCAGTTCTGGATTTGTTTTGCTATGGCGTTTATTTGCGCTGGTCGCCAACTTCGACAACCAGTGTATATGATATGCTGCTTTGTTCCCTATATTTGCACTAGTGGCGAACTTTGATGCCCAGTGGATGTAATATGTGCAATAGCCGTGCTAGCCTAGCGTTAGTTGCTTTCTTATTTATTTCCTTGTTGTCTTGTTTATTTGTTTGCTTCTAGTCATTGCAGTTTTTTTCCGCGGTTAGCTAGTGGCTGCAATAACCTATTTTTTAAAACTAGGCCACAATAACCATGGGCTAATATTTACTGTAGTGACACTGGGCCTCCTACTGGCCGTAGAAATAGTGGGCCTTCTACGGGCCGTAGAAACAATGGGCCTTCTACGGGCCGTAGAAACAATGGGCCTTCTACGGGCCGTAGAAACAATGGGCCTTTTGCGGGCAATATCATTAATGGGCCTTATATGGGTCGTATGATCGATTGGCCAAACATGGGCCAAACAGACTGCATTATGGCTGTAAACGGGCTAGAGTTGGAATCGTCCGTTCATGGGCCGACCATAACGGGCCATCGTTAACAGGCCGTATTTGATGACGCTCTGAAAACGGCCCAACGTATTAACGGACCACAAACGGGCCGACTGTAACCATGGGCTGAATTTGGCCCACAAGCAGAAAATAACAGTAACGGGCCGTAAGTAAACGAATGCTGGAAATGAGCCCAAGAATAAATGGGCTCTGAGAAGGCCGAAATATAACATGGGCTAGAAACGGCCCAACGGAATAACGGGCCGTTAATGGGTATAAAGTGATGCACTGTTCATTACGGGCCAGTTTCACCACGGGTCGTTAATGGGTGTAAAGTGATAAACTGTTCATTACGGGCCAGATTCACCACGGGCCGTTAATAGGCCAAGAGTTACATAGGGCCTCATATGGGCCGAAAGACGTCATGGGCCATACATGCGCCAGAAGTGAAAACGGGCTGTAATCATATTGGATGGCCCAGATGACGCTACTGGGCCTAATTCGGATAGGGCATAACGGGCCTTGGGTTAGCGGGCTGTAAATGGGCTATATGCGAACATGTCGTTAACATGCTTTCCATGGGCCAGCCCGCCACCTTTTGACCAAGTCAAACGGGCCGGCCTTTTCACAGGAATGGGCCTCTGTTGGGCCGTGCCACGTGTCGACGTATCATAGGCGCCATTCGTCCAATGAGTGGATGGCATCTGTCCAACGATGAGCCGACACGTGTTTCCTCCAGCCAATGATGATTTTACATGTGGAAAATCCCCATTGGTCGGGGCTGTTAACGGGTTATCGGATCAAAAACCCGACCCAATAGCTTAACGGTGTTCCGTTACGGTGGATGCCACGTGTCGGTCACCCTTGATGAAAGCACTTCTGTGATGCGCGATTTATCGTCATGGAAGTACATGCATGACAAAAAAACGCGACCTATTGTGACAAACACGTATCATCACGGAAGTGTATTTTTTTGCAGTGATACTACATCCCCTCGGCATCAAAGTTCGCTGCCAGTGATAATAAAGGGCAACCAGACAGCAGATTACATAAACTGTGAAGGTCGCCACCAGTGGAAGTTAACAGGCGGACAAAATAATAGACAGAACCGACAGCACTTCAACACAGTTCAAGAAAGGTTATCCTGACCCAGGAGCTGCAGCACAAGCAGCTTAGCAACCTGATGAGACTGCACTTCTTTGGCGCTCATATCCACCAACTTAAGCTACATAGCATCAATAAACGTCATGTACTTATGGTTAATCTTGCAAGTTCCAGTCATATTTGAGCAGAAGCATGTATTTCTGCTTGAATTTTAGACTGAAGAAGTCGAACAGATTCAGGCAGCGACTTCATCGAGCTTGTGTCACTTAGTAAGTTTGACACATCAAGATGTGACTTCGTGGTTGTATCCCTACCCTCAATATGTGTTCCCTTCTCCTCTGGAATATGTGTTAGAGGGACAAACAATGGGTTCGTCTCACTATCATAGTGGCAGTTCTTCCTAGCAGCAGTGTTATCACCCTGAAAGAGAAACAAGTAGGTAGATAACAGGTTTTGCATGTATAAGCATCAGCGCTGTCAATTCATCTCATTTCTTTGTCAGAAATAATGAGACACGATTTAAAATAGCATTAAGATAATAGGCATTGTTCGTAGTTAAGACAGCAGGAAATGGCATTGTGCAGGAGCGGCCAGCTTCAACAGACCATTGGATTACAGATCATGAACACAAGCATAGGTATAGTTCTAAACAACGTATAAGCATGAATGGTGAGTGCACTGTCAATTTATACCATTTCAGATTGGTAAATAAGGATACATGATTTAAATAACATCAATATAATATGGCATTATTCATAGTTGAGACATAGCAGGATATAAGATTGTGCTGTTGATGGTAGTCTCACCACACCACTGGATTACAGATCAAGAACACAAGCATACACATAGTGCTAAAGAAGATAACTTTATATGTTTAGTTTAATTTACATAGTACGAATAAGGAACTAGATTGTACAACTGTAGTCTGAAATTGAGAAGGACAAACTTATGTTTATGTACTTCTACTTTACAAACTTTGAACAAGCAATTAGATGCAGACAACAAAAATGAACAGCATTTGCACTCATAGCTATCCAAATATAAACAACGAAGTTTGAAGGCTCGAGGAGGACAAACTTACACTAGTAGTGAAGACACGCTCTATAAAGGCCTTGTCCATATTGATGGGGGGCAATTCAAGAAGTTTACCGCACACTCTTCTTCAAGAGTATTGCCTTTATTCTACATTTTGGTAAGAGTAAATATAGATGTGAAAATATAGCAACAAATGGCGATTATTTAACTTAAGATGCAGAGTACAAATTTAAATACAACATACAGGCAGAAGGCACTGATAAGAGTAATGCGGAGCTAAACTTCTTCGGTAACATTGGTTTTATTCAATATTTTGGCAAGAGTAAATGTAGATCTGATGTGTAGAAAAATGGAGGACAATGGAAAATAAGCTGCAAAGTGTACATGAAGAACTAGCTGACAAATATAAGTATAGTGATGATGGACAACAGATACTTACAAGAACAATGCAGAACTAAATTTCTTCATAGGCATTGGGTTTATTCTATATTAATTTAAGCATCAATATAGATCTGATAATTTGGAGCGAACAGTGGATAAACAAGCTATAATGCACAATGATGTCACATAATCCACCAGGTATGAATGTAAGGACAGCGATAGGACAATAGGTACTTGTCGGTGTCAAAACCGGCGAATCTCGGGTAGGGGGTCCCAAACTGTGCGTCTAAGGCGGATGGTAACAGGAGGCAGGGGACACGATGTTTTACCCAGGTTCGGGCCCTCTTTATGGAGGTAAAACCCTACGTCCTGCTTGATTTATTCTTGATGATATGGGTATTACAAGAGTTGATCTACCACGAGATCGGAGAGGCTAAACCCCAAAAGCTAGCCTATGGTATGATTGTCTGTTGTCCTACGGACTAAAACCCTCCGGTTTATATAGACACCGGAAAGGGCTAGGGTTACACAAGGTCGGTTACAAAGGAGGAGATATTCATATCTGTATTGTCTAGCTTGCCTTCCACGCCAAGTAGAGTCCCATCCGGACACGAGACGAAGTCTTCAATCTTGTATCTTCATAGTCTAACAGTCCGGCCAAAGGATATAGTCCGGCTGTCTAGAGACCCCCTAATCCAGGACTCCCTCAGTAGCCCCTAAACCAGGCTTCAATGACGATGAGTCCGGCGCGCAATATTTTCTTCAGCATTGCAAGGCGGGTTCCTCCTCTGAATACTTCATAGAAGATTTTCAACACAAGGATCGTGTCCGACCCTGCAAAATAAATTCCACATACCACCGAAGAGAGAATAATATTTCCACAAATCTTAATCTGCTGACACGTTTTGGCAACATGGCATCATGCCATGGCTCGGTGATTATTCGGACCGTTTTTCTTCAACCAGCTCCACACATAACGCGAGGCGGTTTCTTGACACGTCTTGTCAAAGAAGAGATCATGTTCCCCTAATTACGGGATTCTCATCAATACGGTCATGGGTAACCCAACCGGGCCTAGGACTCCTAGATTTTAGGCAAGTCCCAAACGGCCACCAGGAGGACGCTTGATATTCACCCTCTTTATAAAGGGACAAGGCTTTTAATTTTTTCCCTCCCGTGCTCAATCGAATCCTTCCCCCGCCTCGAGTTCTATCACCCAAAGCCCAGGTCAGGTGCTCCGGACCTTCAATCATGTCCGGATCTAGCCTTCAAGGCTGGTGGATGCCCTCCTCCGTTACGGAAGAGGATATCAAGAAGTTGAGGGAGGCCAGATACCTGACCGCCGAGGTTTTGCATCGGCTGCCTTCCCTAGGGCAGGTCGTCCCTACTCCCGAACCCAACGAGAACGTTGTGTTCATCTCCCACTTCCTCCGAGGTCTAGGCCCTCACTCTGGATCCCTTCATTAGGGGTTTGATGTTCTATTACGGGCTAGATTTCCACAATCTAGCCCCGAACTCCTTTCTCCACATCTCGGCATTTATTGTCGTATGTGAGGCCTTCCTCCGCATTACCCCTCACTTCGGCCTGTGGCTCAAGACCTTTGACGTGAAGCCGAAGATGGTCGAGGGGCAGCATGTAGCGTGCGGAGGCGCATTAATAAGCAAGATCGCTGGAGCTCCATGGCCAAAGGGTTCCTTTCCAGAGGTGTCCGGATTATGGCAACGGGAGTGGTTTTACATCACAGCTCCCAGAAGTGCCAAGTGGGTGGCTGCCCCTGCTTTCCGCTCGGGCCCTCCACCACAACTGATGTCATGGATTAGCAGAGGGCTGAGCTGGGGTCCAGCCAAGGACGTGCCTATACTGCAGAGCCGCATTCAAGATCTCTTCGAAGGAGATTTCAGTCTGGTTATGGTGGTGCAAGCCATACTGGTTCACCGAGTCCAGCCTTGCAAACGACGGCCCCTCCGCATGTGGGAGTTCGACCCAGAAGGACCGCACACTATTCAGAATTTCCTCGGCCTGACGCACGAGGAGATGTATAAATCATTCTTCGGACCCCAAATAGAGTGTCCGGATAATACCGAGGATGTGGGCCTGAGCAGCAACCGCACCGCCGACCAAGTAAGTAATCCTCTAGCCGAACACACCGTCTTTCATTTATCATGACGTCATTCTGAGAAATCGCTCTTTGACCAGGACTGGCTAACAAAGGCGAAGATGATTCAATGTTCGACCCCCTTCCTGAGGGTTTGGACAATCCGGTACTGGACAAGATGCTTGAGCAAGCACCTTGCCCGGAGCCCTCAAAGGAAGATAAATGGGGGAATAATGAGGGTGAAAGCGGGCCCCCATCGCTACCAATTCCAACCGAGGGAATGAGCGCCTCTGTGAAGGAGGATAACCAAGGGGAAGAATCTGACCTTCTCTCGCTTCGGGGAAGGAAGAAGACTGCCTCTGAAGATCAGGAAACCAAGGCTTCCAAACGGGAGAAGAAGTCTCCACCAGAGGGTCCTGCCTCGGAGGGCGCTTTTGCCGCACAAAGTCCGCACAGGGATCAGCCCTCTAACGAGTTGTAAGTAATCAAAAAGTACTTTAATAGTGAAAATATAATACCTTACCTCTGAGGAAAATAACTGAAGCATTTATCTTGCAGTTCGGATCTTAGCCCTTCTCAGCAGAGCTCGTCTTGGGGGGATCTTCTTCCGGAGATGATGGAGAGCGAAACGCCTCCCCCGGACTCCCTCGCTCAAGAAGCGGGCGACCTTGAAGTGTCGTCACGGAGGGCCTCGCCGGATCAGGTGAGGCCAGAAGATAACCCTATGGTCGCCCGAAGTCCCCAGTATCCGGCTCTTGAAGAGAGCAACCAAAAGAATCTGGCACCGTCTAGTATGCGGTCGGACGCACTGAGGGATCTGCTAGAGCGAGCAACTATCTCAGAAGAACACTGTACATTTATGGGTACAGTGATTGAAAGGATTTCGTCCACCGAAAGCGGGTTGCATGAAGCCTTTATGAGTCTACTGACGGGTTTTGAGGTACGCGAAATGATATACGCTTGTGATAGTACCGCACATTTTTAGGTGTGCCCTGTATAGATAGTAGCCCCTGAGACTCTGGTTGTCACCGAGAACGGCGGGAAACAGAGGATCGTAGTCCCAGGTAATAACCATACCGCTTTTGTGTGCAGTTGGTGGAAGCTCCGGTGGCTAGCCGGACTAATGAGTTTGCCGAACTAAAGCGGCAACTGGATGCGGCAGATGCCGACATCGAGCTTGTTAACAAGCGGCTTGACGAGGCACAGGGTAAGTGATGTTTTCTGGTGAATGTCACATAGTAAGAGCAGCGTGATGCCAGTATCTTTAATATGTTGTGACTGTAGATGGAGCTGCCACCGTGGAGACCCTTCGGGCGGAACTTGCCGGAGCCAAAGAACAAGCAAGGAGTAGTAATGCGGCTGCTTTGAAGGCGGCCGAAGAGTTAAGAGCCGAGAAGGCCGCACATTGCGAGAGCAAAGAGAAGATGGCCAAGATGGCTGTAAAGTTAAAAGACACTGCCGACCGTTGCCAGTTCCTTGAAGAAGAGAACCGAGCGAAGGCGACGGACCTCGAAAAGGCCACGATGGCGGCCAAACACACCCGCTCTGCCATGAGGGCAAAGAAGGAAGAGCTGCGTGAAGCTGGTGATATTGTGGCTGGGAAGCCCTTTTTTCTACGGAGGAAGTTCGGAGATCCGCGGTATGCCCCTCTGGATCGGCTGTGGAGTTCGGCAGACGCATATCTGGATTTGACGGCGAGTGCTGTCGATGCGGCCGAATACTTCCGAGATCAAACAGATCGTGAAGTGGACAAGCTATTCTGGTCGTAGTTTAACGTTCCAGAGCATCCGCTTCCACTAACTGATCAGCTTGCCGAATGGGCCGAACTCAATAGATTGTCCGGACTCGCCATGAGGTCCGTCGTAGATCATCTATGGCCGGAAACGCCGAAGCCGAACAACTATTTCAGCTTAGTGCAGCAGTTCATTGGAGCGGTGACGCGCATCAATGCGATGAAGAGGTCAACGTGCATAGAAGGCTCGCGGATGGCCCCTGCCCGTGTCAAAGCATACTGGGCGGAGATGGATGCTACCACTGTTGCGACGCAGGGTTCGGCCATAGGCCGAGTGGCTGCCGAGCACTATTTTGAAGAAGTTCTTGAGGGTGCTCGTTTGATATAGGCCCAGTGCTCGAAGAATATTATGTTTGAGTGACATGTATTCCCATTGTAAAAACAATGTTTTATTGAATTTATCAAGGTTGTATTTATACTTGTGCCCGAAAGTATTGTGATGCCTCCTGTGCGGCCGTTTATGTATCCATGTATATAACCTGAAAGATTGCAGTCGTCGGCTTCAGCCCCCACGCATATAATGCGGGGGTGTTCGCAGAAGACGCATATTCACACTTAATCCAATGTCTTGGTCCTAATAAGGAGGTGATAGCGCAGTGAACTAGGCAACCGGACTATAATGCTTTAACACTTTCACTTAGCCATAGGAGTTTGACAGTGGGGCTACTATATAGCCCCTGGTGGCTCCGCACTCACCTGCATTCGGGGTGCGTACATGCCTGGCCGAGAAACGGCCCTTCGTTAAGGCGGAGGAATTCTAAGATTCTGATAGGTCATCGAGTGGTTGACCAGTCTCGCGCTATATCATGACAGTTAGTTTTCGGCTTTCTCTACTGAGGTGCTCTTCCGGATGAACCAGGGCACAATCGCAGTAGTTCTCCTGGTGCCGCCCTAGCCGATAGAGTGGAACGTAAGGCAACAAAACATAGGAGCCGGGCAAGCCCAACATTTGACCAAAGACATGATTCGGAGCTAATGCATATAAGGCCAAACTCGCGACGCCGAACACTCCCTAAGGTATTCGGTCTTTATGGTGTAAACCGGGCCTAAACAGTGCCCTTTGTAAGAAGCCCCTGGTGTCCAGGTATGTGCATTGTTCTGGCATGGCCACATGCCAAGATGTCAGCATCCTTCTCAATTGTACTGAGAATCCGAGGGACGTGTATCAACAAGAGATAGTAAAAAGGTTGAAGCAGGGTCTTAATCTAAAAAGAATCCTTGGAACTGGTCCCTGTTGCACGTCTGCGCCTGTGTCTCCGTTGTGCCGTATCCTGGATCAGTGTAGCATGATGGTCATCTGTAAAAGAGAGGAACTTAGGTGAAAAGTTGTCGTGCAAAAAGGTAGGTTTTAAAGAAACCATGTATAGTTCAAGATGAGTAAAAATTGCCACGTGTCTGCGCGCGTTGAGCCCCTTGTATTTGTAATAGGGGTGTGGTCCTCAAACCTGTATGAATTACATATAGCTGCGCCAGACTCGTCTAACCTTGTCCATGGTCTTGACGACCTATCGAATGTTTTAGTTGGTGAGGCCGTTTTAGTGTGCGGCTGCCAAGGCCGCCGCACTCTCTTCGGCGTGCAGGGATCCCTCAATATTTCTATTTACTGTAATGATGCCACATGGACCGGGCATCTTAAGAGTGAGGGAAGCGTAATGCGGTATTGCATTAAAGCGAGCGAAAGCTTCGCGTCCATGTAGTGCTTGATAGCCACTTTGGAATGGCGCAATGTGGAAGGTTAAATTTTCGCTACGGAAGCTATCGGGGAAGCCGAATATAACCTCTAGTAGCAGGGAGCCCGTGCAATGAGCCCCTGGGCCTGGCGTTACTCCTTTAAAGGTAGTATTGCTGTGGCAAATTTTCGTTGGGTCTATCCCCATTTTGCGGACTGTGTCCTGATATATCAGGTTTAGACTGCTGCCACTGTCCATGAGGACTCGTGTGATGTGGTATCCGTCAATTATTGGATCTAATACCAAGGCAGCCCATCCTGCGCGCCGGATACTTGCCGAGTAATCCTGATGGTCGAAGGTGATTGGTTGAGACAGCCAGTGGCAGAACTCCGCGGTGATAGGCCCGTGGGCATATTTATCTAGGAGTGCCGCTTTGTTTCTCCCCTTTATCACGTGTAACACATTTACTGTTTTGACTTCCGGTGGAAATTTGTTCTGTTCCCAAGTGCTTTGCTTGCGAGGCTCATCCTCATCTTCGCTTGGTGTATCCTGCCCCTTGTGTTCGACGTTGAGCTTGCCGGACTGCTTGAAGACCCAACATTCTCTATGGGTATGATTTTTAGGTTTATCGGGGGTGCTATGGATCTGACATATTTGGTCCAGAATTTTGTTTAGGCTGGACAGTTCATCTCTGGCGCCTTTACAGGATGACTTTTTCTGACCTGACCGAGAGCTTGTCAATCTGGCGTTTACCGCCGTGCTCTTCGGGATGTCTTCTTTATTCCGACACTTATTATTTTTGCTGCATCGTGATTTCCCATTTCCATCTCTAACTTCGGATGTACATGGGTCGCTGGTGCTGCATCGGGCTAGCCAGCTGTCCTCGCCCGTGCAAAAGCAGGTCATGAGGCTTGTTAATGCTGCCATTGTTCTCGGCTTTTCTTGGCTGAGGTGTCTGGCAAGCCATTCGTCTCGGACGCTGTGCTTAAAAGCTGCCAAGGCTTCGGCGTCCGGACAATCGACTATTTTGTTCTTTTTAGTAAGAAACCTGTTCCAAAGCTTTCGGGCCGACTCTCCGGGCTGTTGAGTTATATGACTCAAATCGTCCGCATCCGGAGGTCGGACATAAGTCCCTTGAAAATTTGCCCGAAAAGCGTCTTCGAGCTCTTCCCAGCTTCCAATGGAGCTTTCGGGGAGGCTTTTAAGCCAGTGCCGAGCTGGCCCTTTGAGCTTGAGGGGTAAGTACTTGATGGCGTGGAGATCATCTCCTCGAGCTATATGGATATGGAGGATATAGTCCTCAATCCAGACCCCAGGGTCTGTTGTTCCGTCGTATGCCTCTATGTTTACGGGTTTGAATCCCCCTGGAAATTCATGGTCCAGCACCTCATCGGTGAAACATAGGGGGTGTGCGGCACCCCTGTATCTGGGTGTACCGTGGTGTTCAGATGTTTGTTGTGTTGCATCGTATGCTGGAGCGCGTGTGCGTGATCCGTAAATGGATCTGGTTGCGCCATCCTTTTGATGTGAGCCCTCGCGTGGATCACGTATTTGCTTGTGTGCGGCGTTGTTTGCCGCTCTATGTTGGCCGTGAGGTCGTCTATCCGGCCGGATGGCCGTTTTAATTTTTGGTTGCGGGGGATCTAAGGCCTCCTCATCGAATTTAGGTAGCAACTTCCGCTTCGGGTAGCTCTTGGTGTGGCGATTACCGCCTTACTTCGCTGCTATGTTGAGTACTTTACTCCATCTGATTCTGAGTGTATCTTGTGCAGCCTTGAGCCTTTGCTTCTGATTTTTTAGACTCCTCGTGATGGCAACAAGCCTTTGATGGGCATTCTGTTGCTCCGGGTGTCTGTCCGGTGTGATGTCGTCCGGACTATTATCTTTAACAGAGTCGGGTTGTTTGGTTTGATTCTCCGTGTTGCCGTCGTCCGGCGATGGTTCACCCTGCTCTAACGCCGGGTCCATATGATCGTTGTTTCTGCCGAGGCGGGATTTGGAGCGGCACTTATGCCGCCGCTTTGAGTGCTTCTCGAGGGGACAACCCTTCATTGCGTAGTTCCGTTCCTCGTCGTCGTCTTCTTTTGGTGTGTCCACCATGTATACGTCATGTGATGAAGAGGGCGTCCAGTGCCCTGTGGGCAGTGGTTCCTCTTCGTCTCCCGCATCGTCGTCCATACCGTTGATGTCTTCGGAGTCGAAGTCGAGTGTGTCGGTTAAGTCGTTGACAGTGGCTACTAAGTCGGTGGTGGGTGGGCAGCGAATTTCTTCGTCATCCGCATCCCAATCCTGCCAGACATAGTTCGGCCAGGATCCTCCTGACAAGGAGAGAGACCTTAATGAGTTTAGTATGTCGCCAAAGGGCGAGTGCTGAAAAATATCTGCGGAGGTAAACTCCATGATCAGCGCCCAACCGGATTTGATAGGAACAGGCGCAGGCGGTTCGGAGTCCGTGGCCGGAGAAGAATCTGACAGTTTAGCAACACGGCTCTCGTGAAGGGTAAGGTCGATATTCGGCTCGATCGCCGTTGGGGATACGGCCTCTTTGGCAGGGTCTATCCACCTGTCCATGGGAGGCGCAACCGGATCCGAATTAAGGGTCGGAACGGCTGCCGGTGTGATTTCTTGAACACTGTCCGATGGCAGAGCTAAATCATACTCATTGTGACTGCGTGGCACACAAGGCAGGGGCTCGAATCCGTCGAAGATCAAGTCTCCACGGATATCGGCCTTGTAGTTTAAGCTTCCAAAACTGACCTGGCGGCCAGGGGCGTAACTTTGATCTGCTCCAGATGGCCAAGCGAGTTGGCCTGCAGTGCGAAGCCGTCGAACACAAAGATTTGTCCAGGGAGAAAAGTCTCGCTCTGCACTGCATCGCTATCGATGATAGTGGGAGCCATCAAGCCTAACGGCGACGACACAGAGGAACTCTCAATGAAAGCACCAATGTCGGTGTCAAAACTGGCGGATCTCGGGTAGGGGGTCCCGAACTGTGCGTCTAAGGCGGATGGTAACAGGAGGCAGGGGACACGATGTTTTACCCAGGTTCGGGCCCTCTTGATGGAGGTAAAACCCTACGTCCTGCTTGATTTATTCCTGATGATATGGGTATTACAAGAGTTTAGCTACCACGAGATCGGAGAGGCTAAACCCTAAAAGCTAGCCTATGGTAAGATTGTCTATTGTCCTACGGACTAAAACCCTTCGGTTTATATAGACACCGGAAAGGGCTAGGGTTACACAAGGTTGGTTACAAAGGAGGAGATATTCATATCCGTATTGTCTAGCTTGCCTTCCACGCCAAGTAGAGTCCCATCCGGACACGAGACGAAGTCTTCAATCTTGTATCTTCATAGTCTAACAGTCCGACCAAAGGATATAGTCTGGCTGTCCGGAGACCCCCTAATCCGGGACTCCCTCGGTACTCACAAGAGCAAAGCAGCGACCGACATAGTTGCGATATCCTTGGTTTTGCGGTGCTGGTTCTATCGCCAATATAAGTTAGGTGCTATGTGATTTCTCCGGTAGCACCACCTTTTTCAAGGACTTTTCTTGTACTCCTTCAGGTTATGCAATCACCTTCTTCCTTTTGGTTGTCTGAAACACAAGAACAACATTTGAATGGAAAAACATGGTATGACGACAAATGGAATAGAAGTTGATAATGGATGGGCATGGCATCTTCACATATATGATGAGTAAACTAAGCATATGGCGGTGCAACGAAGCAAAAAAAATGCAAGACACCTTATGCAAGATATGTGCAACCAATAAAACCTTGCCAAACTAGAACAAGCACCTTATTGGGTTAACAGGATAGGCCATCTGCCTTTGACTCCTTGAGTTCAAAATAGTCATTAGGATCATATTCTGAATATGAATCTATAGGCCGGGAGCATGTGGGTTTCATTGCATCCACAATGGACCTCAATCCCTTGATGCCAAGTTTGTTACCCATTGAACTATTCCGCAATATTCTTCTGATGCGCGCTTTCTTATATTCATTGTGATTACGTACAATATCTGTAAAGCATGAAAACACAAATAGTAGTGAGATTCTCTTTGTAATGCATAGGATATTGTAATATAATAGAGGCTCCCTGTAAACCCTTTTGTGCTATCACTGGATTCTGATGAGAGAGCCCATGTGTGCAGTAATATGGTGAGTATATTAATATACTCTGGCACAACTACACAAAAATAAGCTCCCTGTTGGGGGCCCTAGATGTAAGGATAGTTGGCAGATGATAGTTTCATAATATACCGTATAGAAAGTTTATTGCCAAACCATGATAACGAGAGCGTAGAGCCAGTAGGCAGATCGTAGTGTAGATAATAGGGCTACACCATAACCACCATAAATAAATCGAGAAAGCGTAACTGGCTGGAAAACATAGGGTTTTGCCACTACTAATATGTAGCCTATCGATCACCTACAGGCCAGCTCTAATCATCTAAAGGCGCACAGCTGTTACTATCAGTTTAGTATATCAAAGACCGCGCGGCTCCCACCATTTCCGGGGTATTATGCCAGACCAACTCGGAGTGCGAAATCATTTAGCAGAACCGGCCCAATGGAGGTGTCGACTACAGATGTCCCTGCTCCCCTTCCTGACAAGGAACATACTGTGCTTACTAAAGAAGAACATAAGAGGAACATGTTAAAGAACAGAAGAGGAAGCATATTCTGCATGTCTGCATGCAAGTCGTGTGACCTTTGTCATTTGGGCCAGTCGACCATTTCAGGCGGTTGGATGAAGATCCTACGTCTCCTAACCCTTCTTCTTCCACGTCTCTGATTCTTCCCATACAGAACACCGCACGGGCCGCCGGCCGAACCACATGTCCCCACTACCTGTATTCCTCCGCCACCCCCACCCCCACCCCCGCCCCCACTCGCGTAGAGTTTTCTTCGTTCGGCGAGGCCCCACCACCGCCCCCCACAACCATCGTCCCCACCCGAGCCCCTTCCTTCGCGCCAGCGAACTCCAGCGAGCTCTAAAAAATCGACTGACCCAATTTTGAAATTTAGTCTACTGTCATTTAACTAGTGTGGAATATAAAAGGGGAAACCATAAGTATTGCGAGTATAGTGTTGAGCGTGCCATGGCGGATCTGAAGGTGCAAACCGGACAAAGGCAACTTCGCAACCAATGCTTGCTTTCAACTAGCAAGTAAGTGATGGACAAGAAATCAGACTAAAGCAGTGGCGATCTATTTTCTTGATGCGATAAATAAGTTGAGCAGATATGAAAGAGTACCTCCTCTGGTGTGGCGCCATGGAAGCGGATCTATGAGGGTAAACGGTGGCGGCGGGGCACGGTGGACGAGACGGTCGTAGAAGCGGCGCCGGCAAGGTGGACGATGGCGGGGATGAAGCGAGAGGATGGGATGCAAGGATCCCGCTCCGAAGCCGTGGATGAGAGAGGTTGATCTCTTGTAATGGACGACGGCGTCGGGGTATCAACTCCGACATGGTGGAGGAGGACGGTGGTGGATGGGGTGGCGGACGGAGGAGGCTGGGGTGGAGAGGGTGTTTTGGTGCCCACGGAGTACGAATGGGGAAATGGAGGGAGAGAGGAAGGGGGAATCATGTCTTCAGGGCGCGCTTGTCTCAAATGCAAGGAAATTTACAAAATTGGCCCCCGTTTAAAATTTCCTACATCATAGCAATATTAGTTGGTTGGAGATAGGACAGTAATCTCGCATACACCAAATATTTGCCGACGAGAGTTTGTTTTTGGCGCCCACTGTGTATGAATCGGGGAGGGAGTCGATTTCGGCCGAGGAGACACTATGTTTTGGCACCAACCATGTGTGAATCCGAGTGAGAGGCGGTTATGTCACATTTGAGTGAAATTACAAACCTACCACTACCGGAACCTATGGAAATCAAGCCGCTAAGCTTTGCGTGTCAGGGATAGGGACTAATTTCCATCTCGCAGATTTTGGTTTCGGGCATTACTGTGACTTTCCCCACTTTGTTCAAATTTTTGCAGAGCAAGAGTGCACGTTTACAGTGCCAACTCAATTCGAATCTAGTTTGTATTCTATTTTTGTTCGGGGAAGATCCATTTGCAATTGGAATAAAATTCTATATACATCATTTTTATATATACTTTCAAAAGCACAACACCCTTTATACATAAATATGGTTTACAAATGGCATGATCTCATATTCATAAGGTCGTATCCATCTTAATTTGGATTTCCGAATATTTGAAACCACTTTATGTTGAAATCCAATGTATGCATTCCTCGCTAACTGTCTCTAATTAATGTGTGTTTCATGCGGGTTTTTTTTACTTCTCAAACATGTATAATGTGTTTCACACACGCAACATATAGTGTAATCCCATTTAGACATTAATTGCATATAAATCATGCATTGTCTCTAATTAAAGAATCTATGGATCACTAATATTGATAAACTATATAACATTACACGTGTCCCCAAATTCAAATGAATATGCATGTTTGATACACCAATTTGCGTTATGATATTATCGATGTCGTGATCTCCCGTTTAAATATTTGAATCCCCTTTAATCTAGATACTCGTCTCATCTAGCTATCACTCATGCTTACATAGGAGTATCTCTCTAGACCTATACGCGTTCATCGTCTCTCGGGTATCTCTCGTGCTACCTGTCTGTTGACGATGATCTTTTATCTTCGCAACACACTGAAAGTACTCTCTCCCTCGACCTTCATCACTCTATCTCTCTCTAAGTATATCTCGCTCCCTGCTATGTGTCTGTAACTACAATTCTCCATGTTAAATCTCTTTCTCTCACACAAGCACAAACTTCGTCTCCCGGGGTCTCATTTCTCTCTACTATTCCCCTGCGTGCCACTTGCACACCCCCTCTCACACAGAGATGTCTTTCGCTCCTTAGATATGATAAGCTACGACTCTTCCTCTTAAATATCTTATCCTCACACACAAACACAAACTCTCTCTCCTAGTGTCTCATATCTCTCCACCATTCTCTTGTATGTCGCTCACACACACTCTCTCTCCCTAGAGATATCTTGTGTTCCCTCATATGTCTCTCTACCTATCACTCCCGTTCTGAAATATCTTTCTCTCTCGCAGACACAAAACTCCATCTCTCGGGATCTCATTTCTCTCTGATATTTGTTTGCATGTGACTCACATGCACACTCTCTCTATCTCTCTCTCTCTCTCACACACACATAACTCAGCCTTCTGATCCACTCGACTCCTATCTCTAACACACACTAGCTAGCATCTTTGTCTTTCTATTTATCTGTTTCTCGATCAACCTTCTTTCTCGCCCTCACTCTTGCTTCCTATCACACACACTATATATGTTTCTCTCTACATGCAGTCAAGTGCCCTCTTTTTTATCTTTCTCTCACACACACATAACTTCACCCTCTGAACCACCTGGCGGTCATCTCCAAAACCCAAACTAGCTGATGTCCCTCTAGCTAGCATCTTTATCTCTATATCTATCTGCAGTTTCTCCGTCAACATTTCTTTCTCGCACGCATTCTTGCTTCCTATCACCCACACTATATATGTCTCTCCATACATGCATTTATAGGTTGATCTCTTTTGCACAATCATTGTGTCTCGCTCCCTCTGCTCGCCATAGATGCATGCTCCAGCCCACGCCACTATCTCTTAAAGACAAAAACACATGCTCAATTATCGAGCCTTCTTCCCTGCACTCTCACATGCATGCATATTGTCATACCGATCTCTCCCATATCGTTGATCTTATGACTTATGTCTTCTTTCTTTTATCTCGATCATGCTCGCGCGCGCACACACACACACATCCCACGTATACATGTATACCTCTCGCACATGCACGTTCAAGGTCTCCTATGTCTCCATACATAGTTAATTACAATCAACACTAACTCCACATCGAATCATTCTCTTCTTGTGTGCACATAACTTCCGCCTGGATGAGTAAAACACACACTCACACTTAACAATCTCCTTCTAGCTACCCCCCTCTCTCACTCTTCCCCTATATCCCCGAAACCAATAATACCATCCCTTCATTTAATTCCCGCCTACATGCACCATCGATATATAGTACTCCCTCGATTTTTATATACAAGGCCACTATGGAACATACATTTTGCATCTATAGAAGGCCACTAACAGTAATCGAGGCAAAATTAATGATATTTTCTCATACTAACAACATGTTTAATACTTGCATGCATGTAGTCATAATGACAGTCAGCTACTTCCTCCACTCAATTTTTTTGCATGCATGCGGAGTATTAATGATCCTAGTAAACAAGAAGAAAAGTTGACTTGAAGTAGGCATTAAATTTTACATTGGTACCAGTAATCCCAGTTTGTGGCCTTGTATACAAAAATGGAGGGAGTAGTCTTCCTCGGTGTCTCTCAAAGAAACACGTTCTCTCGATGTCGACTCCACTTTATGGACCTTTTCTCTCTATGGACCTTTTCTTCCCTCTCTATGGACCTTTTCTCTCTCGCACCCCCTCATTGGTGGCCTCTATCATACAATATGATGAAGCCACACACACTAAAATTACATCCGCCATCGAGGACCCTGCGTCACACACACACACACACACACACACGCATCCACCCCCACCCACCCCCACACACACTAAGACTCCATCTCACACATACATGCTCTAGGCGGAGCATTTATTCCTACCACCCTTCGTCCAACCTTACACGTATGATAAGCAATCACCTTAATTTGATTGTATAACATGGACAAATTCTACTTTACTTTAGTAGTTAGCAAACTTATCATCTCTACTCTTATAAAAACGAGTTGGTGATGATGGTGTGCCTGCCATCTTGTAATATAGACCATCCGATCTATATCTGATGGATAGAAAGCAAACTATGACAATTTTACAAAATATACCACTACCTCTCTCCACATTTACAGACAAGGCCTTTCCTTGTTCATTGTCCTTATCTCCCACAACCTCATTGCTGAGCAATTAAAAAGGAAGTCTCAGGAACAATCTAGCATGGTGGCCACCGGCGCCTGCCGGCGCTGTCCATCCCCATGCCTCCGCCCAGTCCGACCACCAGTCACCATCACGCTCCACTCCTCCTCACCTTATCTCATCTTTCATTTTTTCAATGAAATTGTCGAGATACCAGTTTTCCGATAAAATTCTCGAGATATCATTCATTTTTACACATGGGATTACTCCTGCATGGGTCAATCACAACAGGTGTTTTGTAAAAAATGCATATTGATGTTCCGTGCAATGCACAAGCATCTTGCTAGTAATTATATAACGCAAATCACGAGCTGGAAGTGACATTTTTTTACACAACCACGTTAACATGGCCATGTAAATCACTAGCTAAAGTGTAATACCATTATATTTATATCCCGATGCAAAAGGTTGAGTACATGTCCGGAGAGTAGAGTCGCACACACGCACTCTGCCTCTCAGAATCTCTCACACACACCAGTTACATGACGCCCACTTAAGAAGACATGTATGTTACAATTTGTGCACCCGCGGGTACATGTGATGGTGCACATTTATTTAAGCCAGACGGCGAACCCAAACAGTAGCTGCATTCGTTCCCCTCCCGCCGCCTCTTCTCTGGTCGCCGTAGCCCGGTAGCCATTGCCTGGCCGAAGGTTACGACATACGCCATACTCCCGCCGGAGCGGCGCTTTAATCTGGAAATTTTAGTGGTCATGCATGCATCTTTTTGTGCTAGCACTCGTATATAAGGGTTGACCGGTCGCTTTCCGCAGACGTGCGTGGGCGGTGGAAGAGGAAGGAGAAGGGAAGCGGGCTGTGGAGTAACTTTTTTACCACATTTTCTTAGGAAACTGAGTGCCATAATTGAGTAGTTTTGCAAACTAACAGTACTACACCTGAAACAGTTCAAAACCAATACCACCACCACGCCCCCGTCTGACCGCCCTGGCCGACCCAACCCCCCTCCCTTGCCGGTGCGCGCAGCGTCGCCTCGGAACGTGAGTGCCGCATTAATGCCCGGCCAGAGCGGAGGCAACCTCTCACTGGCGTCGGCTTTGAAGTAGCGCGACGGCCGAGAAAGCGCTGCTTCCCGGTGCACTTGACTGCTCCGCATTGAGGCTGGCCATAGTTTGGATGAGTCTCCATCGTGGGGAGCCACACTAACTCCAATGATATGGACTCCCGTTGCCCACAGTTATGGATCGTTCCATCTATGAAGAACACATGGGACTGGAGCTACGAGATGGACATGTACCCAGGAGTGGATGTACGAACCTGAGTAATGTAGCATAGTAAGTGAAGTAGAAAGGCACAAATAGTATGAGCATACATGGCATATATGCATTTGTCTCTTACTACCACTAAATGTTGTACGTGCAATGCCCGATGATGTTATGGAGTACGTGCCTAAGTACTCTACTACCACTATATTAGTTGGAGGCACATATTACGTTTTATATTTGTTTACGTGTATGCCCCGAGACCTTCCAACTTGTCATGTCTTTCTCTCCATGTCGCACTTTGTATCATTCATACCACTAGTACTACTACGTGTGGTCTTCGACCCCGAAGTGCAGACGCTCTACCACGTTGTTCACGTCCCACTCCTTTCGTTGACATGTGGGACATCCAGCACGTGCCGTGTTTGGCACTCCTTCATCGTAAGAGTTGAAATGCTAGCATTCATCAGAAATAAAAAATAAATATAAATCAGCAGTGATACTATACCACATGGTTTCGTTGCTCCTCGATATCGAAAAGAATACTTCCGTTCACTGACATGTGCGACATCGACCATCCTAGTCCACTTGCCATGCCCGCAGAACACCAAGGGAGAGTCACCCAAGTCGTCGCGCCGCAGTAATCACTAATGAGCCGTCAAATCACAGCCCCAACCTTTCCCACTGTGAAGTTGCTCGGACGAAGGAACCATCATGACTTTATTGAATTCCGCTTCTTGAAGAAAACTACTGTACCAGCAGTACTACTAGCTACAGTAGTTACTCTAGCAGAGGCCTCCTTTGGTTCATAGGATAGGAATTTTATAGGAATATGAAAATCATAGGAAGTGAGATGACATGCATATCAATTCCAATAGAGAAAGAGATGCCATTTGATGCATAGGATAGGAATTTTTCCATTGAGTCTAGGCTAATGTACTAGTAATTTGCTCTAAAAACTACAGTAGTAACCAGTACTGGTACATGCTCATAATTAATTAAACAAACGTACGGGCGACACACACACACACACACACTAACTACTAGTACTACTACTTCTCACATGCTGGCTAGATGCCGTCGTTCTTCTTCCCGGCTTTGTCGGTGATACCCCACCGTGCTTGGATCTCCGCCGACATATACACAGCAGCGCATGCGTCCTCTTCTTTCTTGCGGCGGCGAGCCTCTCTTTTCTTGAGTTTGAGTGCTTTTTGACTTTTCCGCTCCCTCTGTGTGGCTTTGGCCGCCTCTTGCTCTACCGCGCATTCGGCCTTGGCAGCTTCAAAGTCCGCCCACGTAGGTGTGAGGTTGCGAGCGGCGATGAACTCGGCACGACGGGATGCCATCGCTTCCCTACCATTCTGTGTGTGGTCGTGCGAGGCGAGGAACTTGGTGCGGCGGGATGCCATCGCTTCCTTACTGGTTAGTGTGCGGTGCGGTGGCATGAACGGCGCTTGGTAACATCTCTGGGGTGGAGTGGTCGGATAATCGTATAGTGCATTGGTTTGTCAAGAGCTCAAGGACAGAAGACGAAGGAAATTTGGATTCCCCTTCAATCCTAGTCATTTATTACCGAGTAAAATGCATTGGCGGTCATCGAACTTGTCTTGATAGCTCACTTTGATCATTGTATACGAGATATGGTGATTATACGGTCACTGGCTCAGCGTATAGCTCCGTATTTGTCTGGTTGACTAGTCAAACAGTCTGCATGCGTCTCATCAGCTTGTGTTCTTTATCTATCTATCTATGCGGGCCTACTTGTCAGTGGAGAAAGAAATAAAAACCAAAATTACGAGTATGTGAGGAATCAAACCACGGACTCGTCGCTGCAACGCACACTCGTCAGCCAAATGTTGCACAAAGGGTTTTTTATATTATACGTGATGCACACATTAGCGCACACCGTCCATAGAGGCAAGTAGCATGTACGCGTGCAGACAGCCAGACACTCACGCTCATGTTGTCAACCCATGCTAATGCATGCACGTCGCCCTCTCAATCAAAGTCCTGCTCATGGTGCAACACAAACGGCAAGCCCGTCACTTGCGCGCCCTGGCGGTGCCTGACATTACTGTTTAGATGTTTGCTAGAGGCCTCCACAAACACCGAGCATGTATTCACCTGGCTCAACACTAACGGTCATACTCGTGACTCGGCGCCTTGCTCATGTATATCGTCCATCACAACAACAATCTATAAAACAACCTAGCTAGAGAGAGTACTATGGTACGGAGTATGTACTATCGTGAGGAACCGATCATAGTGCCACTTAACACGAGTGTGTGTCTGATTGATTCGTCCATTATTCGTAAGTTATGCATGGTTGTGTGGTGTCTAATGGTGGTTGTCGGTGTCAAAACCGGCGGATCTCGGGTAGGGGGTCCCAAACTGTGCGTCTAGGCCGGATGGTAACAGGAGGCAAGGGACACGAAGTTTTACCCAGGTTCGGGCCCTCTCGATGGAGGTAAAAACCTACGTCCTGCTCGATTAATATTGATGATATGGGTAGTACAAGAGTAGATCTACCACGAGATCAGAGAGGCTAAACCCTAGAAGCTAGCCTATGGTATGATTGTTGATGTGTATGTTGTCCTACGGACTAAAACCCTCTGGTTTATATAGACACCGGGTAGGGTTAGGGTTACATCGAGTCGGTTACAATGGTAGGAGATCTACATATCCGTATCGCCAAGCTTGCCTTCCACGCCAAGGAAAGTCCCTTCCGGACACGGGACGAAGTCTTCAATCTTGTATCTTCATAGTCCTGGAATCCGGCTGAAGGTATAGTCCGGCCATCCGGACACCCCGTAATCCAGGACTCCCTCAGTAGCCCCGAACCAGGCTTCAATGACGATGAGTCCGGCGCGCAGATTGTCTTCGGCATTGCAAGGCGGGTTCTCCTCCAAATTCCATGTACCTATTGAATAAAGTCCGGTTTCTTGTAGATATCGCGCTCCTTGGCTTCTGCGCCCAATAATGGCTGCTCCCCATGTGTCAAACGAATATGAAAGGTCTAAGTGTTTTTACATTCACATCCCTAGCTGCGTAAACAAGCTGACCTATTTAAGGAGACGAGGATTTAGATCCAAACCACACCGTCCCCCTTCGCGAGTGTTCATCAGAGCGCATTCGACAAAGATCCATTCCACCATGGCCCGCCGTCGCGACTCCTCCTCCCGCCCTTCCAGCCCTAAGCCTGGATATTGGGAAAGATGCTCCATCCTGCATAGCGAGTTAGTGACGCTCCAGACCAAGGGATTTCTCCCCCAGCCTATATGATCCCGGTTCGAGCCGGTCTTGCCATCTATAACGGCAGAGAGCAAGCGGAGAGCGCCCCTAATCCCTCCAAAGGAGAGCGGGTGTGCCTCGTCCCTTATATAATAAGGGGGCTCGGATTTCCAATCCATCCATTTCTCCGGGGGCTGCTGGAGTTCTACAGCCTCCAGCTACATCATCTCACGCCTGCCTCAATATTGCATATCGCGGGCTTTGTAGCCCTCTGCGAGCTATTCTTGGGTGTTGAAGCTCATTTCGGACTGTGGAGGGACCTATTTTGCCTCGTGCCCCGTTCCAAGAAGGGGTCTATGTATCAAGTGGGCGGAGCCGAAGTATGGCGCATCGCCGGGACCGGCTATCTGTCCGGAACCCCAAAGAAGGCGTCCGAAGACTGGCCCTCGGAATGGTTTTACATAGAAGACGTCCCGCTGCCGGATCCTGTCCGGATCGGCCTCCCTGAATTCAACAATGCTCCCTTAAAGAAGCGCCTAAGCTGGCGCCCACGGAGCCCTCAGAGGGAAAGTGACAGGGACGTTGTTTACCTGATGGGCCGGATAAGATTGTTAGCTCATTCCGGACTAACCATGATCGGGGTCATGGCCGCATGCATCATGCGAGGGGTGCAGCCGCTACAGTATAGAGGCCACCCCATGTGGGATTTCAACGGGGAGGACGACACCACCCGCTACGGCCGTAAGGGGCCGGATTCGGCTGCGGCTCTAATAAAGACCTTGTCCGCTTTGTACAAGGGAGAAGAGGAGGATTTTCTCCGCGTTGACCCAAAGGGTGGATTTTCCATGTACAATCCTCCAAGCTGGGTGAGTGATCACATCTTGCCCATCCGTTTTATATCCCCATTGTTAAATATTTAATCTTAGTGATTTCGACGCAGGAACTGCGCCAGGCTGTTAAAGAAATAAACAGCCCTCCTCCACAACCCGAGGACCCAGGACGGTCCCTCGACCCGGACTCGCAAGAGGATCCGGAGCTTTCGGTGGATCTGATTGATGGAGTGTTCCATCAATTGAGCAAGGACAACGCCCTGGTGGCCATTACGGCCGATTATCCAGGGCTAATCCCGGCCTCCCAGAAACGGGAGGCCGAACCTGCGGCGACAAGCCAACGAGGGGCCGCAGGGCCCCGTGGGCAGAAAAGAGGTGCAGTCCGGACCGGGGCGTCAGCGCAAAGGTATGGCGCACCCCCTTATCCCAGGTGTCGTACCTTCAGGGCATATTAACACTTGTGCTCTCTTCAGGACAAAGAGACCTCGCCGAACTATATTCGGAGAGACCGCCAATCGCGCCTCCACCAGCCAGGCTCCAAAGCCTGGCCCGGAAGCGGGGCCGAACACAAGGCGCGCACCGGACGCTCCTCCGACGGAGGATGTGGACAGGTTGTCTGCCACCAACTCTGAGGTGGAGAGTGCCATGAACCACAGGCGTCGCCGGACAATTCTTCGCGACGCTTGTTTCTCCCAAGAGGCGTTAGATGCCTTTAAGTCGGGAGATGCGTACCTCCGTGCCGCTCAAAATGGTCTAACCAGAGCCACGGAGCAATATGTAAAAGACATACGGGTAAGAAAATTTTGGTAATTATATATATACCAGTAGCCCCCGAGACTTGAAACAGTTAAAATAACTGATTTAAGGATCATTTGTTATGCAGGTTCTTACAGAAAAGAATTCCCTACTGTCCAAGGAGCTGGAAGAGTGCAAAGCCCAACTTGAGGCCGCACTAGCCGCGGCAGGGGAGCCTAAGGAGGCCCCCTCTGGTAATATACACTTCGAAAGATAAGTATTTTGCGAAGCACGGCTTTGGTGCGAATCTGACAAATGAAATTGCAGATGGCGCCGGATTGGATCCGGAAAGGCAACACCTCCTACGCCAGCTAAAGGCTGGTGAGAGGGTGCTGTTAAAGGTGATGGGGGAGAAGAACGATCTCCGAGATGCCAACACCAAGCTGGGCGTCGAGCTGAAAGATGTTCGTGCCCAGCTGTCAGACTCCGTGAAGGAGAATCAGCGGCTTCGGCGCGGCATATTTAGTAAGTGCTTGAACGAACCTTTTGAAAGAAAGTTCGGCGGGGAAGTCGACTAACAGAGCAATGTCTGTAGGTGTGCTGACAGGTCGTCCTGCAGAGGAGATGCCCGGTTCTACGGGTGACCTTCTTCCCGAGCTCTCGCAACTGCTCGATCGAGTTCGGCAGGCGATGCGAGGCGTCGCCCAGGCCCTGTGGCCATCCGTCTCCATGCCCGAAGGTCTTGGAGAGCTTGCGGAGAAGCTAAAAGGAGCACGGCGGCGCTTCCGATTGTGGAAGATATCAGCCTGCCGTCAAGGCGCTAGGGAGGCCTGGGCCATGGTGAAGACGCGGTACGCAAAGGCTGACCCCAACCACATGGCCGAGGTCGGTCCTATAGGGCCCGATGGGAAGGAGATCCCTGTAAGCTTAGTATACGGCCAAGTAGAGTTGGCCGCAAAGTATTCCCAGCAGGACTGTAAATTAGACAGCCTGTTAGATGGTATTGAAGAGGAATACGATCAGTCAAAATGACTATGTAATTTAGTTGACATTTATAATGCCTTCTAGCCGGATTGTAGATCATTTGTCATGGCCGACCTTTTCGCTTCAGCCTCGGGACCTGACGGTCCGGAGTGTGTCCGAATTCCCATGCGGTTATATAGGAACCGGGGAATGCATGGAGACCAGGCGTAGGGGTCATTAGTGCGTGAACAGACAAGTGCCCGACTAGTTATGTTATATTACATGGTTAGTAAGAAACATCTTCCAGGGAGAATAGTTCCGTTAGGGGTTCCTTTCCCTGGGAGGCATGCCCTAAGGTGCATGTCCATGCTGCGAAAAGAAACGCAGGAAAAACATCTGGGGGCGTAAAAAATAAAAAGATCATCTTTAGTTCACCGACCGAATATTCCCTTAAGAACGCTAGCTTTCGGCTTCACCCAGTCTGAGGTACACGTCCGGCTGACCCGGCAGTAACAACCGCAGAGGTGCTCCCTTTACCACCTAGCCGAACAATCGGGAACGTAGGGGTAAGCACAGGAGCCAGGCAACCCAGCTTGGCCAAAACTTAAGTCATATCGATGCATATAATGGTGAATAAAAGGTACATGCGGAAGTGTGACGCATGTGTTGGGCATGAAGCCCGTATGAATAAGCTTCTGTTTAAAGAAGCCCCCAGGTTTAATGAGCGCGGATGGCGCGTCACTTTATGAGCCTTTAAGGGATATAAGAGAGAGAGAGAGAAGAAGAAGAGAAATGCAAGACAGAAAATATATAAAAAATGGACAGAGGAAGGAGACGAACATAGAGTTCGGCACTAGGCCTAGAATCTTCGGAGACGGGCTGCGTTCCATGGGTTCGGCTCGAGTCGGTTATCCGATGCATCTCGCAGGCGGTACGCTCCACCAGTCAGGACTTGGTCAATTATGAAGGGACCTTACCACTTGGGCTTGAGTTTGTCCTTTTTCTTGTCCGGTAGTCATAGAACTAATTCGCCAACGTTGTAATTTTTGGCCCGTACTTCTCTGCTTTGGTATCTTCGAGCCTGCTGTTGATAGAATGCGGAACGGGCTTTTGCCACGTCACGCTCCTCCTCCAATGCGTCTAAGCTGTCCTGCCGATCGAGCTCGGCTTCTCTTTCTTCGTACATGCGCACTCGAGGTGAGTCATGAATTATGTCGCAGGGCAAAACTGCCTCTGCGCCGTACACCATAAAGAATGGTGTGTATCCGGTGGTGCGATTCGGCGTGGTCCGCAGCCCCCAGAGTACGGAGTCGAGCTCCTCTACCCAGTGCGTGTTAGATTCCTTGAGGGACCGCACTAATCTGGGTTTAATGCCGCTCATGATAAGACCATTTGCACGTTCGACCTGGCCGTTAGTTTGTGGGTGATAGACGGAAGCATAGTCGAGCTTGATGCCCATGTTTTTGCACCAGAATTTTACCTCGTCGGCCATGAAGTTCGTGCCGTTATCAATGATGATGCTGTGGGGAACGCTGTAACGGTGTACGACCCCGGATATAAAGTCTATCACCGGTCCGAATTCGGCCGTCTTAACAGGCTTGGCTTCTATCCATTTGGTGAATTTATCCACCATGACCAGTAAATATTTTTGCTTGTGGGTTCCGCCTTTAAGGGGTCCGACCATGTCAAGCCCCCAGACCGCGAAGGTCCAAGTAATGGGGATAGTTCGGAGGGCAGTGGGTGGCATATGGCCTTGGTTTGCAAAGAGCTGGCAACCGGTGCATCGTTGGACTAAGTCCTGAGCGTCTGCCCGGGCCGTCGGCCAATAAAAGCCTATGCGAAAGGCCTTGCTTACAAGGGACCGAGCTGCAGCATGATGACCGCCCAGTCCGGCATGAATTTCAGCCAGGAGGTTCCGCCCCTCCTCTTCGGAGATGCACCTTTGAAGGACTCCGGTAGTGCTTTTCTTATAAAGCTCTCCCTCGTGGACTTTGTAGGCTTTGGATCGCCGCACTATGCAGCGTGCCTCATTTTGGTCCTCGGGGAGTTCCTGCCTAGTGAGGTAGGCGATGAATGGTTCTGTCCACGGGGCGATGACGGCCATTATTACGTGGGCTGAAGGTGTTATTTCATTGGCAGAGCCTCCGATTGTGTTAGAATGTTCGGTGTCGGGCAGTGCGGTTGGGTTCGGGGTGTTATTGTTCGGCTCCCCTTCCCATACTACGGATGGCTTGAGCAGCCTTTCCAAGAAGATGTTGGGGGGAGACTACATCGCGTTTTGCGCCGATGCGTGCCAGGACATCTGCCGCCTGATTATTTTCCCGGGCTATATAGTGAAATTCAAGCCCCTCGAACCGAGCTGACATTTTTAGGACGGCGTTGCAGTAAGCTGCCATTTTTGGATCCTTGGCATCGAAATCTCCATTTATTTGGGATATTGTGAGGTTCGAGTCTCCGCGCACCTCTAGGCGTTGAATGCCCATGGATACTGCCATCCGAAGATCATGTAAAAGGGCCTCATATTCGGCTGCGTTGTTGGAGTCCGTGTACATAATCTGGAGTACATATTGAACTGTGTCTCCTGTGGGGGACGTCAAAACGACGCCAGCCCCCAGTCCGGCCAACATCTTGGAGCCATCGAAATGCATGATCCAATTTGAATATGTGCTGTACTCTTTAGGGAGTTCGGCCTCCGTCCATTCTACGACGAAGTCGGCCAAGACTTGCGACTTGATGGCTCGCCGTGGCTTATAAGTTATGTCGAACTGGAGGAGCTCAATGGCCCATTTTGCAATCCGGCCCGTTGCGTCATGGTTGTTTATAATATCGTTAAGTGGTACTTCCGAGGCTACTGTTATTGAACACTCTTGAAAGTAGTGTCGTAGCTTCCGGGATGCCATGAATACCGCGTACGCGATCTTTTGATAATGCGGGTACCGTGATTTGCAAGGAGTGAGGACAGTGGACACATAATAGACCGGCTTTTGAAGGGGGAATCTGTGTCCGTCCGCTTCTCGTTCGACGACGAGCACTGCGCTTACAACCTGATGTGTTGCTGCAATGTATAATAGCATTGGTTCGCCAATATTTGGCATGGCTAGGACTGGGTTTGTTGCAAGTATGGCTTTTATCTCCTCGAGTCCGGTCGTGGCTGCATCCGTCCATTCAAAGTGTTCGGTGCGCCGAAGGAGGCGGTAAAGGGGTAGGGCCTTTTCTCCCAAGCGGGAGATAAAGCGGCTTAAAGCCGCCACACATCCGGTTAACTTTTGTATTTGTTTGAGGTCCTTTGGAATATCCAGTTGCGACAGAGCTCGGATCTTGGCTGGATTTGCTTCGATTCCTCTACTGGATACAATGAAGCTCAAGAGCTTTCCGACTGGAACGCCGAAAACACATTTTTCTGGGTTGAGCTTGATGTCGTATGTTCGGAGGTTATCAAATGTGAGCATCAAGTCGTCTACTAGAGATTCGACATGTCTTGTTTTGATGACCACATCATCTACATATGCCTCCACTGTTTTGCCGATTTGGCTTGCTAGACATGTCTGAATCATGCACTGATATGTTGCGCCGGCGTTTTTGAGCCCGAAGGGCATTGTGTTGAAGCAGAATGGGCCGTATGGTGTGATAAATGCCGTTGCGGATTGGTCAGATTCTACCATCTTGATTTGATGGTAGTCGGAATATGCGTCGAGGAAACACAACGAATCGTGTCCTGCGGTAGCGTCGATAATTTGATCGATGCGGGGGAGGGGGAAGGGATCCTTTGGGCAAGCCTTGTTAAGGTCTTTAAAATCAACGCACAGGCGCCAGGATTTGTCCTTCTTTGGTACCATCACCAGGTTTGCTAGCCCGTCCGGATGTTTTATATCTCTGATGAATCCGGCCTCCAATAGCTTTGCTAGCTCCTCTCCCATAGCGTGTCTCTTAGGTTTGGAAAAATGCCGAAGAGCCTGTTTGACAGGTTTGAATCCTGTTTGGATATTTGAGTTGTGCTCGGCCAGCCTGCGTGGGATTCCTGGCATGTCTGAAGGGTGCCAGGCGAAAATGTCCCAGTTTTGCTGTAGGAACTCTCGCAGTGCGGCGTCTACATCAGGGTTTAACTGTGCCCCGATGGAAGCTGTTTTATTTGGGTCCGTTGGATGGACTTGGAATTTGACTTTTTCGTCCGCCGGTTTAAAGGAGGTGGACTTGGATCTTTTGTCGAGTACCACATCGTCCCTATTCACCGTAGAGCGCAGCATAGTCAGTTCCTCAGCCGCTAGGGCTTCGGATAGTGCCTCGAGGGCCAGTGCGGCTGTCTTGTTTTCGACGCGGAGTGCTATGTTCGGATCACTAGCGAGAGTGATGATCCCGTTAGGCCCGGGCATTTTGAGCTTCATGTACCCGTAATGGGGTATTGCTTGGAAGATTGTAAACGCTTCCCGCCCTAGCAGAGCGTGATAACCGCTGCTGAACGGAGCCACATGGAACGTGATCTCTTCGGACCTGTAATTATCCGGCCTGCCGAACACCACATCTAGTGTGATTTTTCCTGTACAACGCGCTTCCTGACTGGGGATTATTCCTCTAAACGTTGTGCTGCTTCGCTCAATGCGGTTCCAGTCTATTTCCATTTTTTGAAGGGTTTCCTCGTAAATGAGGTTCAACCCACTACCGCCGTCCATGAGTACCTTGGTAAGACAAAAGCCATCCACTATTGGGCTGAGGACCAATGCGGCTGGTGCTCGGGCTGTTCGGAATTTAGGTTCATCACTGGCATTAAAGGTAATAGCCGTGTCACTCCATGGGTTTATTGTTGCTACTTGGTAGACTTCGGCAAGGCTGCGGAGTGTCCTTTTTCGCATATTATTTGATGCGAAAGTCTCGAAGACTGTTAATACCGTATGGGTGTCTCTGGGGTGGCTTTCTGTGGCCTCCAGAATTAGGAGGTTTTCGCCAATTTTGGCCACCTGCCGGAGTATCCAACATGCTCTAAGGCTGTGAGTTGGTGTGGCGTCCTCTGTACTGTGAATTTTACAGGGTCCGTTAAGCCATCCTTCCATTACGGTTCCATGCCCTATAGAGGGTTTTTGCTTTTGGTATTTCACCTGGGTGTCTGGTTATGTTGCACCCTTTTATTTCGGACTGGGTTTGTATTTAGGGCCGGATTGTCCCAAAATTTTATTTTGGTTTTCCAGGCGCTTTCCATCGCACAATACTTTCGTACAATGGACGCCAAGTCAGTGAAGCGTGTGATATCACGGCGACTTATGGCATTGAGTATTCCCTTGTCCATGCAATTATTGCAGAAGATTAAGATTGCGTCTTCCTCGCGGCAGTCCCTTAGCCTGTTCTTAACCAGGAGGAATCTAGCCCAGTAATGATGTACTGTTTCGTCGGGCTCTTGCCTGATTTTGGATAGATCGCTTATTTTGGGGTGGGTGGGTGGAGTTAAATCCGAAGCCTCACCCCGTCTAAGGCTCAGAGGCCGAGGAATTTCTGAACTCGAAAATTTGGATCCTTGGGTGTTGTCCAATGAATCCAGCCCGTCGCCTGACTCTGAGTTCAGGTCTTGAGTGATATCCTCCCCTTCGCAGATATCTGGCTTGGAGGGATCGGGAATCCGGACGTAGCGAGTCCTTAAGATAGACGAAGGGTCTCCACACTGTCCCTCTACCACGGCAACGTGATGGGTGACTTGGGGAGAGTTAATCTCTCTCAGATCGGTTTTAGGCCCAATCTGGTCATAATCCGTAGCGACTCCCAGGGCGGCGAAGCGATCCAAGAGCTCGTTTATGGAGGAAAGCTCCATTGGATCTAACTGTTCGGCGAGTTCCGAACTGACATGAAGATTGTTTTTGATGGCTCAAGAGGTCATCATCGGCGCAGAAGCCGAACAGGCGGTCATAAGAAAACTACCTAGCCGGAGGGTTTGGCCGACAGCCAAAGCTTCCTTCGCAACGGTGCCGTCTTTAAAGACGGGGCGAGGCATCCTTCCTGATGGCGACGACACAGAGGAACTCTCAATCAAAGCACCAATGTCGGTGTCAAAACCGGCGGATCTCGGGTAGGGGGTCCCGAACTATGCGTCTAGGCCGGATGGTAACAGGAGGCAAGGGACATGAAGTTTTACCCAGGTTCAGGCCCTCTCGATGGAGGTAAAACCCTACGTCCTGCTCAATTAGTATTGATGATATGGGTAGTACAAGAGTAGATCTACCACGAGATCAGAGAGGCTAAACCCTAGAAGCTAGCCTATGGTATGATTATTGATGTGTATGTTGTCCTACGGACTAAAACCCTTCGGTTTATATAGACACCGGGTAGGGTTAGGGTTACATCGAGTCGGTTACAATGGTAGGAGATCTACATATCCGTATCGCCAAGCTTGCCTTCCACGCCAAGGAAAGTCCCTTCCGGACACGGGACGAAGTCTTCAATCCTGTATCTTCATAGTCCTGGAATCCGGCTGAAGGTATAGTCCGGCCATCTGGACACCCCCTAATCCAGGACTCCCTCAGTGGTTGTCAAAGGCTAGCTGGCGACAAGAGTGGTTTCATGGACGCCTGGTTGTCAATACGTGACGCATACGCTTCAAAGGATCGTCATCCATGAGTTCACATTTTACCACCACGCCAGCGTCTGACAGTCCTGGCCTACCAAAACCCCTTCCATCGCTAGTGTGCACTTCCCGCTTGAAACGGTCATTGTCTCTCCAGAACGTCAATGCCGCATTCACTAGACTTAACTGCAGGTGCAGTTGGTGTGTCACTGACATGCGGGCCAGATGCCCATTGGGCCCACATGTCAGTGAACCAACGCACCTGTGGTTAAGTCATTGAAGCAGCGTTCGCATTCACCCCCGATGCGACCTCTCACTAGAGTCGGCATTGCAGCAGTGTGACGGCCGAGAGAGCGCCACCCGCGTGGCATCTCGGTGCAAGCGATTGTTCTGCGTTAACGACACCACGGCCATCCTTCCGTCCGCCTCCCACATTAATGACATGCGGCTGCCGACAAACCTACTCCGGCGCCAACTGTCCATCCATCTGCCACGGCTCATTGCCATTCGCCCGCTATATTAACTTGAGCCCCAGCTCCCAGCCATAGCCAAAGACCCACACTCATTCTCTGATGAGGACATCGATACCATTGTTACACCCACAGCCCCTGCTGCTATACATACTGGACCAATTACTAGAGCTCGCGCACGCCAATTAAATTATCAGATACTTTCGTTTCTTGGTAATGATTCTAATGTTCATGAGAATATGATGCTGCCTAAATTGGATACATTTGTTTTGCTTGCAAATGAAGGGCCCGACATGTTTAAGAGGGATGAACACTGGAGCAAGACTAAGCACGGAGATGATGGCATGCGCAAGGGGATCAAGAACAGAGTTACAAGTGATGATTTCGGGACTTTGAAGCCAGAATAAGGAGTGCATGAAGCCTTGGAAGAAATATACAAGATGCCACTTCATAAATTTCATCCAGGGGCTATTCTAGGTGCTACGTCACCTTATTATTGGGCCAGGGCCATGTATTTTCGAAATACTTAAGTATATGTTGTTTTTAGAGTCTGTATGTGTGGGGAAACAAGATTTAGGGTTGGTTTCGGACCCCTCCTCCAAGGGCCACGAAATTCCCCCCTTAGGGCGTCGTTTAGACTTTGGGTTTTGTTTAGATTAAAAGTTCGCCATAGCTGCAACTTCGCGTACTTCATTTGTGTTCAACGACTAGACCAAGACGTCACAGAACCCCACCTTGATCAATAAAGCTTTCCTCCTATATTCGCAATATCCAGATTGCAATCTTAGTTTCTTGCTTGTTCTTCATTTTCTTGCAGGAAACAGACCTTCATGGTCAGGTTGATCGTGCTCCGGCGTGGTCAATAACCTGGAGTTGGTTTAGCGATTGCTAAGACACGACGTCCTTGCACATTCGTAGTTGGATAGTCAAAGTCGACTTCCTCCAAAACGATAGCCATCGTCTCATCGAAAGACGGGACACCTTTGCCTCTATCAAGTGGTATTAGATTTCCAGGTTGCTCGGTGAGATTTTACAATTTTTTTGTAGTTTCGATCGACTCTGTTCTTCATACCTATAGTCCACGAAAAAGCTAAAAAAATTAGGGTTAGTTCATCCTATCCGAACCCATCTGAGCCTTTGCATAATCTTTTCTGTATTTGCTTTGTTGAATTTGCGGTTGCATCGTCGTGTCAAGTTGCTAGTCTTAGCGTCTAGTCCTTTAGAGTTTCGAGTTATGTTCACAGGTTGTCACGTTGCCGCTGCCATATATCACCACTGCATCATCATCATCGCTGTTGCCGTATACCACCAACCGCACCAACTTCATCGCCGCTGCCATATACCACCACTGCATATTCACCGCCAATCCGAGTCCATATACGCCACCATCTATCCGCCGCCATCATGCCAATCCGAGTCCACCTGCAACATATATCCGCCACCAGTCCAAGTTCCACCAGATTCATCGCCGCCACCAGTCCGAGTTCCACCAGATTCATGTCTACCACCAGTCCTAGTCTGAGTCTCATTTCCAGATCACGCCATACTCTGATTCATGATAGAGTAGGACTCCCGAACTTCCGTGCTACACGCAGTAGAAAAATAGTTCCAAACTAAAAAAAACTAAGTCTGGAAAATTCTGGCTAGGCAGTTTTTATACCATTTATAGACTTTTTTGAAAAAAAAGTTGTGGAGCAAAAAAAAACAGGAAAAAAGTGAAAAAAAATAAAAAAATTCAGAGCGTGCTCCTCCCTTGTTTAGGTGCAGCGTCGTGATTTTGTTAGTGTTCTAGGCACGCGTCTCTAGCACGGTCTAGCCTAGGACCAGCACAATACCGTAGTTGAGTGTTTATTCAACTTTGCATCTCTGAATTGATTATTGTTGACCCTTTTTGCTACCATATTATAAGCCTTCCCAGCTCCACATACATCTACGTCATGCGTTTGACTCTCCCTGGTAATCGCTCTATCCAAGCTTTGAGAGTTTTGACTACGACGATTGCCGATCACCGCCTGCTGCTGGGTAAGAACTGGTAAGAATATGAGATTTGCTTGATGGATTTGTGACACCTACCACCACCTCTTGTTAGTAGTCTATAGGATCACATTCTTGTGTTTTTCTATTGCTGCTAACCATGGTAGGCTCACAAGCCGACGAGACTGACTGGGAGAACATGACGAATAAGGAGTTGCATGATAAATTTCAGCAAATGATGAGAGGACAGGTGCAAGATGTGCTAAACAGATTTGAAGAGGCCATGGAGAAGGTAGATGGCATGGAGAAGACGCTCGAAACAAAGCTCGATAACAAGTTTAATGAATTGCTCGCGCGTCTTCCACCACCACCACCGGCTGCACCTAACGCACCTCTACAAAAACAACAACAACAACAACGACGACTACCTCCACATCGCAAAACAGCCCTCAGCCAAGCAAGCCGTGTCCCTCTTGCGCCTGACCAAACTGTTGGTGCTGATGTTGATACTTCTGTGGCTCATGCTGCTGATGTGGAGGAGGATGATTATGCTGGAGATTACGAGGATGAGGTTGATCAAAATCAGAACTACGTGCAACCACCAGCACCACAACCACCAGGTCGTCCACATGCAAATAATGGCAATGGTAGGGCTTCCCCTTAGGTACGAGATCATGACCATCTCCCTAAACTGAAATTGAATATTCCACCATTTGAGGGTAGATATGTTCTTGATATATATCTTACTTGGGAGTTAGAAATTGAACAACGATTTACATGTTTACAATATCGTGAGGAGAGATGTGTTCCTGCCGCTGTTTGTGCTTTCACTAGCTTTGCATGTGTTTGGTGGTCTGAACATTGTAGATTACATCCTATTCGAGCTACTTGGGCTGCTTTCAAAACTACTACGCGTACTAGTTTGGTTTCACCATATTATCAGTGTGAATTAATTCAAAAAATGCAGCATTTAAGATAAGGAAAAAATTATGTAGAAGAATATTATCAGGAATTACAAACTAGCATGATTAGATGTGGTATTGTTGAGGAGAATGAAGCTATGCTTGCATGTTTTATGTGTGGATTAAATAGAGAGATTCAGACCGTTCTAGAGTATAAGGAGTATAATAATATCACTCGTTTATTCCATCTTGTTTGTAAAGCTGAATGTGAAGTGCATGATTGACATGTATTGGCGCGAACTAACTTTTCTGCAGGTCGATCTTCATCATGGACACCACGTGCATCTTCTACTTCCACCACACCAGCACCTCCATCAGGTGCCACCTCCAGCCGTGATACAAGAAAGTAGGCACAACCACCACTATCTGCCAAGAGCACACCTGCAAGGCCTGCGCAGAGCTCTTCTTCTTCCATGGCATCAATAGGGCACACAAGTGATATTATTTGTTGTCATTGTAAGGGAAGAGGACATTTTGCGAGAGAATGCAAATCTCAGCGTGTGATGATTGCTACTAAGGATGGTGGGTATGAGTCCGCTAGTGACTATGATGAGGAGACTTTGGCTCTTATTACATATGAAGAACACAATGGAGATGATTCTGATCATGAGACACAATACATGGCTACTAAAGATGTTGACGGGTATGAATGTTTAGTTGCTCAACATTTTTTGAATGTGCAGGTTGCACAAGCTGAGTAGAATCAGAGGCATAATTTGTTCCATACAAAGGGAGTTGTGAAGGAACGTTCTATTCGCGTCATCATAGATGGAGGGAGCTGCAACAACTTGGCTAGCATGGAGATGGTGGAGAAGCTCTCTCTCACCACAAGACCGCATCCACATCCTTACTACATCCAATGGTTCAACAACAGTGGCAAGGTTAAGGTAACATGTGTCGTTCGTGTGCATTTTAATATCTCTACATATGCTGATTATGTTGATTGTGATGTGGTACCTATGCAAGCATGTTCCTTATTACTTGGTAGACCATGGCAATTTGATAAAAGTTCTGTACACCATGGTAGAAACAATCAGTATACTCTTGTTCATAAGGAAAAAATATTACTTTGCTTCCTATGACTCCTGATTCCATTTCGAAAGATGATATTAATAGAGCTAATAAAGCAAAACAGGAGAAACATAAGAGTGAAAATCAGATTGTGGCAAAAGAATTTGAGCAACAAATGAAGCCTAATAATAAACCATCTAGTGTTGCTTCAGAAATTAAATGGAAAAGTGCATGTTTACTTGCCACCAAATCTGATATTGATGATCTAGATTTCAACAAATCTGTTTGCTATGCTTTTGTGTGCAAAGAGGCATTATTTTCTTTCGAGGATGTACCTTCCTCTTTGCCTCCTGTTGTCACTAAGATTTTGCAGGAGTTCGCTAACGTCTTTCCACAAGACGTGCCATCGAGATGACCACCTATTCGAGGGATAGAGCATCAGATTGACTTAATTCTCGGTGCTTCGTTGCCTAACCGTACCAATCCAGAGGAGACGAAGGAGATTATGCGTCAAGTACAGGAGCTACTCGACAAAGGTTATAATACACGAATCTCTTAGTCGTTGTGCTATTCCTATTATACTAGTGCCCCAAAAGGATGGTACATCGCGTATGTGTGTTGATTGTAGAGGCATTAATAATATTACTATTCGTTATCGTCATCCTATTCCTAGGCTAGATGACATGCTTGATGAATTGAGTGGCTCTACAATATTCTCCAAAGTTGATTTGCGTAGTGGATACCATCAAATTCGTATGAAATTGGGAGATGAATGGAAAACAACATTTAAAACTATGTTTGGATTATATGAGTGGTTACTCATGCCTATTGGGTTAACTAATGCACCTAGTACTTTCATGAGATTAATGAAGGAAGTTTTACGTGCTTTCAATGGATGATTTGCGGTACTCTATTTTGATGATATACTGATTTATAGCAGATCTTTGGAGGAACATTTGGAACATTTACGTGTTGTTTTTATTGCTCTATGTGATGCATGTTTATTTGGTAACCTTGGGAAGTGCACCTTCTACACCGACCGAGTATCTTTACTTTGATATGTTGTTACTCCACAGGGAATTTAAGTTGATAATGCAAAGATTGAAGCTATTGAGAGTTGGCCGCAGCCCAAAATGGTCACACAAGTGAGGAGTTTTCTTGGCCTCGCTGGATTCTATATGCGTTTTGTGAGAGATTTCAGCACCATTGCTGCACCTCTCAGTGAGCTTACAAAGAAGGATGTACCTTTTGTTTGGGGTACCGCACAGGAAGAAGCCTTCATGGTATTGAAAGATAAGTTGACACATGCTCCTTTACTCCAACTTCCTGATTTTAATAAGACTTTTGAACTTGAATGTGATGCTAGTGGAATTGGATTAGGAGGTGTGTTATTACAAGATGGCAAACCTGTTACATACTTTTCTGAAAAATTGAGTGGGCCTAGTCTGAATTAGTCTACTTATGATAAAGAATTATATGCCATTGTTCGGACTTTAGAAACATGGCAACATTATTTATGGCCCAAAGTATTTGTTATACATTCTGATCATGAATCATTGAAACATATTAAAAGTCAAACTAAACTGAATCGTAGACATGCTAAATGGGTTGAATTCATTGAGACTTTCCCTTATGTCATTAAACACAAGAAGGGTAAAGAAAATGTTATTGCTGATGCATTATCTCATCGCTATACTATGATTTCACAACTTGACTTCAAAATGTTTGGTTTGGAGACCATCAAAGGTCAATATGTGCATGATGCTGATTTTAAATATGTGATGCGGAATTGTAAAGAAGGAAGAACATGGAACAAGTTTGTCGTTAATAATGGAATTGTGTTCTGTGCTAACAAGCTATGCATTCCAGCTAGCTCCGTTCGTATTTTGTTGTCGCAGGAGGCACATGGAGGAGAATTAATGGGACACTTTGAGCGTTTTGTTGCTCGCTACACTACATGTCAAAAAGCTAAGTCATGACTCAATCCTTATGGTTTATATATGCCTTTGCCTGTACCTAGTGTTCCTTGGGAGGATATATCTATGGACTTTGTTTTAGGTTTACCTTGAACAAAGAAGGGGGGGATAGCATATTTGTTGTTGTGGATAGATTCTCGAAAATGGCACACTTATACCATGTCATAAAAGCGATGATGCTGTTAATGTTGCTGATTTGTTCTTTCGTGAAATTATTCACTTGCATGGTGTGCCAAATACTATTGTTTCAAATTGTGATACTAAATTTATTAGCCACTTTTGGAGATGTTTATGGGCTAAGTTGGGTGCTAAACTGCTTTTTAGTACTACTTGTCACCCCAAACTGATGGACAAACTGAAGTAGTCAATAGAACATTGTCTACTATGCTTAGGGTTGTTTTTAAGAATAATAAGAAAATGTGGGAAGAATGCTTGCCTCATATTAAATTTGCTTATAATCCTCCATTGCATTCTAGTACTAAGATGTGCCCTTTTCAAATTGTGTATGGTTTCCTACCTCGTGCACCTATTGATTTGTTGCCTCTTCCATCTTCAGAGAAGGTTAATTTTGATGCTAAAGAACGTTCTGAATTGAGTTTAAAAATGCATGAGTTAACTAAGGAAAACATTGAGCGTATGAATGCTAAATATAAACTTGCTGGAGATAAGGGTAGAAAACATGTTGTATTTGCACCTAGAGATCTTGTTTGGTTACATTTGTGTAAGGATAGATTTCCTAATTTGCGCAAATCAAAGATAATGCCATGTGTTGATGGTCCTTTTAAGGTGTTAGAGAAAATAAATGATAATGCATATAAACTTGAGCTGCTTGCAGATTTTGGGGTTAGTCCCACTTTTAACATTGCAGATTTGAAGACTTATTTGGGTGAGGAAGATGAGCTTCCGTCGAGGATGACTTCATTTCAAGAAGGGGAGGATGATGAGGACATCAATACCATTGTTACACCCACAACCCCTGCTGCTATACATACTGGACCAATTACTAGAGCTTGCGCATGCCAATTAAATTATCAGGTACTTCCGTTTCTTGGTAATGATTCTAATGTTCATGAGAATATGATGCTGCCTAAATTGGATACATTTGTTTTGCGTGCAAATGAAGGGCCTGTCATGGATAAGAGGGATGAAAACTGGAGCAAGACCAAGCATGGAGATGATGTCATGCACAAGGGGATCAAGAACAGAGTTACAAGTGATGATTTTAGGACTTTGAAGCCACCATAAGGAGTGCATGAAGCCTTGGATGAAATATACAAGATGCCACTACATAAATTTCGTCCAGAGGCTATTCTAGGTGCTGCGTCACCTTATTATTGGGCCAGGCCCACGTATTTTTGAAATACTTAAGTATAGGCTGTTTTTAGAGTCCGTATGTGTGGGGAAACAAGAGTTAGGGTTCGTTTCGGACCCCTCCTCCAAGGGCCACGAAATCCCCCCCTCTTCCTCCATATAGATAGCCCTTAGAGCGTCGTTTAGACTTTGGGTTTTGTTTAGATTAAAAGTTCACCATAGCTGCAACTTCACGTACTTCATTTGTGTTCAACGACCAGACCAAGACATCACAGAACCCCACCTTGATCAATAAAGCTTTCCTCTTATATTCGCAATATCCAGATTGCAATCTTAGTTTCTTGCTTGTTCTTCGTTTGCCTGCAGGAAACTGACCTTCGTGGTCAGGTTGATCGTGCTCCGGCGTGGTCAATAAGCTCTCGGAGTTGGTTTAGCGATTGCTAAGGCGCGACGTCCTCGCACGTTCATAGTCGGATCATCAAAGTCAACTTCCTCCGAAATGATAGCCACCATCTCATCGAAAGACGAGACACCTTTGCCTCTATCATTCTCATCCGGTCCCTTCCTTCTGTCGGCACCACTCCAACCATGGCCTCCTGCGCTCCAAAGCTCTCTTGGACGTACTGTCGCAAATGCAGACGAAGGACATCAGCGGTTTTGATCCGGGCATGCTCCAAAGCTCTCTTGGACATACTGTCATAGGCCGGACGCCCTCCGCCGCCACAACCACGAAGCTGGCGCGCGTGCGCGGGCGCAGCCGGCAGCGAGGAAGAGTAGTACACGGTAGGTCATGGTGGTTGAGGAGGAGTGGTACACGGTAAGCGACGTGGAGGCGGAAATCTTCAGAACCTTGTGCTCCGTAGGAGGAGGTTATCGAGGCGGATGAGGAGGAGGCAAAGGCAATGGCCGGCTTTCTCGGGTTCATGGCCAGACGGCAATCGTTTAGATTAGGTTTACATTGGGTTTTAGTATGGTTTGTGTGAAATATGTAATGAATTTAGTTCAGTTTATAGGAAAAGTTTTTGAAATGTAATGAATTTCATCCGGTTAATTTGAAATTTGCTTTGTTTGCATGAATTTCTTCCAGTTAGTTCATATAGTTTTCGAAAGGTATGCAGGCAGCATTGGATGGCATCCATCAATGTCCTTGGACAGATGCCGGTATAAATTTGAGGGCCAGCGCTGGAGATGCCCTAACTATCATGCTATAACCGCTAACAGTGCTCCATTATTTTGTAGGGAACAGTTATCCCTCGATCAAAATCAGATCTACCGTGTTTCGCACTCCTCCCACGTAAGAGTGTAAACTTACATAAAAATGGAGCAAGTGGACGTCACAGTTGCACGTCATACCACTCAAACTAGCCCGCCTAAGGCGCGGGAAAGCACCGCCCTAGTCATTTTGTTCTGGATTTCTATCGATGGATCGCACGAAAATTTTACGCTTCGCAAGTTCAAAAGGAAAAGGCGGCACACTTACGACTCGTACGAGTCGCGTTCGCGTCGCACCCCCGACAGTCCGAATCGCACGCTGCTCAGCAGAGGGGACACGCGTTGTCTTGCATTTTCACTGACATGTGGGACTGCAATTGAATAACGGCCTCTTTGACTCGTATGATTTTAAAAACGTAAGAATAGGAAAAGTATAGGGTTGGAGTGGCATGCTCACTTGAATCCTATAGACTTAGCAATGAGTGTTTGATGGCATGGGAAAAATAGAGGAATTGTAAAAAGAGGTTGGACTGGATGCTAGATTTCCTATAAAATGTAGTACAAAAGATTCCATAGGAAAAAAATCCCATGGGATTCAATCCTATGAATCAAAGGACCAACATAGGAAAAAATCCTAAGGATTTTAATCCTCCAGAAATCCTATAAAATTCCTTTGAATCAAAGGAGCCCTAAACCGGCGATAGCCGAATTCTAATCGCCCGGCGGGCGTCGGCTGAGAAGAGATAGACGGGGGAGGGAGAAGAGATTGCCCACCCGCCGTGCACGGACTCCAAGAAATATATGGTGATAATGTGAAGTGGGCCATGCGGGAGTCCGGACAGTTTCCAAGCCTGCTTCTGACCGCCCTGGCCCACCAGAACCCCCCCCCCCCATCACCTCCCCGCATGCGCTCCCCCTTAGACGTCAGCTACCCGCATTCATAGCAAGTAGTACCAGTAAAATTATGGGCTATAAGGGCATGCACAATGGTTGATAATATAGTCTTATCATAAGTCTTGCATGTAATTTAGAGATTACAAAAAAACATGTGTACAATGGATCATCTCTTAGCCTTATCTTCAATAACTAGTTATTCCTAAAAACATGGTGAAACATATTGTGCTAAGAGATCATATCTTGTCTTCTCTTAAATAAGAGAAGACAAGCCTTTTGTTATGATTTCTCTTTCCTCCACCTCATCATTTATCTTATGTGGCATCCCTACAATAGATGCATTGTACATGCCCTAAGCCCGCTTATGTGGAGGAGAGAGAGGCATTGACAAAGTCAAGGAGTGGGATCTGCAGGAGCCTGTCTGAACACGTGCTCCTAGGGATAAAAAAACTAATTCTAAAAAAAGAGGCATAAAAAACAATTGTGTCTAAAAAATAAAGGTAAAAAAACATTTGAGAGGAAATAAATAGAGAGAAAGTGAGAAAAATTTGTAACCTTATAGCCAACCTTATAGTCAACACTATGGTAGTATTACATGAGGAAGGAGGGAGTGGTGCACATGCCAAGTTCACTAGGCTGCTGTGTTTCACACTCCTCCGTCATAACAGTGGAGACAATAGCTTTCATAAAAAAACAATGAATACTCGTTGCTCGTACACTATATCAGAAAGAATACTTTCATTCGCCGACTTGTGGGACGTCGACCATCCTGGTCCACCTACCATGCACAAAATTAACCTGGTCCAACCTGGTCGTAGCGCAGGTCCAACCTTTCCCACTGTATGTTGGTCAGACGAAGGAACCATCATGACTTCGTTGAATTCTGCTTCTTCAAGAAAACTTACTGTACCCGTAGTACTGCTACCACACGCGAAGACTGGACGACACTGTATCATGTCATATCACTGAAACCCACTAGGCAAAACTAGCCCGCCTAGGATTTTTACTCCCTCCGTTTCAAAGTTAGTAATACAAAGTTGAGTCATCTATTTTGGAACGGAGGGAGTATGTCTCTGTACTGCTATGATTTTGTGTTGTACGTCTCTGTACTTTTTCTACGATTTTCCTACCCTATGAACCAAATGAGGCATGAATGTATCTGTGTCGACTATTGTCTGATCGATCACTAAGCCTATAATTTTAGGAGCTTGGGCTATTGGCCGATCGACGACGGATCAGTATAAGCATACCACGAGCTCATCAGCCCCAACGTTTCTCTTCGGTGAGTGTTTTGCAAGTACTATAGCTCGCACATTAGCTAGCCTAGTAACACCAAGAATCATCAAACAAGCCCTGCTGATATGATAAATAGTTCAAACTTACATCTAAGCATGCCATACATTACATCAAAAGCTGGTGAGGATACATCTGTTTCCACAACTCGAAGAGGGTTCGCATGATTCACTATCAAACAAAACTAGCAAGTACCGCCCACACAAGACAGTGCACTAGACCTAAGATGGTTTGATAACACGCATCGTTCTGGTAATTAAACACAATGCAAACTACCCTGATGGATTACCGCGACCAACTATTTCTTGTCATCAATCTCTTGGGCAATGACCACAGCACGGACATCGGCATGGGAATCGGTCTCTGGGGTGATGTCCACCGTGACATCGGAATCGATCTCTGGGGCGATGTCCACAGGATGGACAGCGACATCGAAATCGATCTCCGAGGCGATGTCAACAGGATGGACCGCTACATCAAAAACGATCTCTGGGGTGTTGTCCACGGGACGGGCCGTGACATTGGAATCATCAAGGACGCCCGCTGGCACCTGCACAACCCTAACATATTAGAAAGCACATTGCAAATAATCAAAAACCACAACTATGGTAAGCCATTATTTTTTACCTTGTCCAGCTCACCGGGGGATCCCATCCCTCCGGGGGCCATCTCATCGTCCTCGATGGGGGCCATCACCTTACTAGTTGAATACTGCTTCTCAACGGCGACTATCTCCTCAAACTCAGCCTTGAGCCTCGCATAGGTGGCCATTAGAGTTTTTGGGATATGCACGGTGGGGCCCTTGCTGTTCTTCCAACTTTCTTTGAGGAGTTTGCCCGCCAACATCGTCAAATCTTTGGCCAATGCTTGTTTCTTGGAGTTCTTCATCTCCATGGGTAGGCCCGCCAACATGGCCAACTCGTTGGTCGGTGCTTGCTTCCTGGAGAGCGCTATCTCCAGTGGGTTGTCCGTCGGCAACTCCTAGTGCTCCAGGATCCATCAATGAACTTACAAACAAAAATCAATCGAAAGGAAACCACAATCGCAATGAAAACGGGAAAAGCATAGGCTGTGACAATCTATCGGTGCTTCGCAAAAAGAAGATTCTTGGATGAAAATATAGTAGCATCACTGATTCGCCCACCTTTCCTTCATCGGTACAGAAGAAAAATGGCAGAAATGAGTAGCCTAGAGTGAGTTTTCTTCAAGAAAGGGGAGAAAGGGCTTCAACGAGCGTTCCAGTGAAGTGATGGTTGCTTCATCCAGTCCAACTTTGAGGCCACTTTGAGGCCACTTTACCACTGCTGGTAAAGGTGTGGGTTTTGTGATATGATGGTTCATGACGGCCACACCGGGGTGACCGGTGAGTCTCGACTATAGCACCTCGCTGTGATTTGGTGGATGGCACGCGGGCCCGGATGCTTTGATGTCCCACATGTAGATAGAGTGGCTAGTCATATATGAGTACTCAATATTGTGCACTGCGACCAAGGCGGAGAGGAAAACGAGAGAACTACGCATTTATTTACGGTGTAGATTCACTCATTTTTCTCTAGTACTACTCATTTAGGGTGTAGTCTAGTCACTAGTTGAAGTCTCTAGAAAGGAAAATACTCCTTTCCGGTTTACAGGGCTATAATAGCAAGTACTACTACAATAGTGGGCTCAAATAGCAATTTTGTCTCATGCAATAGCCTGGCTATATGCGTGCTCCAAGCCCTTCTCGGCCCACTTTTGGGTGTTTGGTAGGTTGTATGAAGGGTGCATGAGTCCACACTAGCTTAACACAAATACACTAGAAACATGCATGAGAAGAGCATGCATGAAGAGGGGTGCTGGGATGAGCATGCATGAAGAGGGAACAACTATGCTGAGATGAGAATGCAACGAAACACACTATGGCGAGCGTTCACGACTGCCACGTTCGGGTTGCGCTTGGCTCTTCGCCTCTTCAAGAAGATGAACAATCATGTTACTAATACTTCTATAGTATTGAATCCACTGCTGCATGTCCGTCCACCATGTGCGGGAGGGATAGCTTGTTGTAGTACTCTATAAGGCTAGTTGTAATGGGAGTACTATCATAGGTAGTACTCCCTCCGTTCCTAAATATTTGTCTTTCTAGAGATTTCAACAAGTGATTACATGGGGAGCAAAATGAGTGAATCTACACTCTAAAATATGTATATATACATCCATATGTGGTAGTCCATTTGAAATATCTAAAAAGATAAATAATTAGGAATGGAGGGAGTATCATGCATGCCAACTAGGCAAATTTGATGAGGTGGAATAGAAGTAAATGAAGAAAGAGAGGGTTGAGTATCATATCATGATACCATATCATATTAAATGTTGTGCTACTATGTGTCATGCATGCTAATAAATGAAGTCATCAATGATACTAACATATGATACTATGCACTAGGATGTGTAGTATCATACACTAGTATCATATGCATGATACTAGTATTCCATTACGACCAGCCTATCCTCGCCTGCGAGCCACCGCGAGCATGGGCGAGGGAGAAGGCCTGTCGTAGTAAAATCAAGCCTCTCCTCGTTGTACGAGTTGACGCGACACATCATAGCACTGGCCCCACATGGTTGCCTCTAAACTTGGCTGAAAGACCCGCAGTGTACAATACTCCATTTGCTGCAACCTCTAAGATTTACCCCACCACAAATTAAAATATATATTCCTGTCTTGACCAGATGAGCGTGCAAACTACAATCATCGGGATGACAGGTAGGGCAAGAAGATCATTTTAATCAAAAAAAGCATGGAGCCGAACCCAACGATTTTAAGCTTACAGGCACGGTACATGCAATCCTAGACTACTTTACACATGAAAATGCCACACGAGTGTCCGGGCTGCGCTTGGCTCTTCGCCTCTTCGGGAAGTCGAACAATGATGGAGTACTACTTTAGTGGAGGAGTACTATAGTATGCTTCTAGCCACCTGACACCGATTGAACTGCTGCATGTCCATCGCGTGCTGGAGGGAGAGCGTGTAGCGAACGAAAGCTTCTCCTAGTCCTGCCAGCCACCATGCTCATGGGCGAGGAAGGGTCGCAACTTCATTGACTTCCTGTTCCTGCCTTTGTGTGTATGGCAGGTGGGCCCAACAGGTGGGTGGCCCATCTGTCATGCAGCCAAAGTCAGGTGCGGTTAAGGCACCGGAGCCTAGTCCGCGAGGGAGAGGGCGTTGTAGTAATCAAGCTTCTCGGTCTTGTACGAGTTGACGCGACACATCAAAGCACTACACTTGATATATTTCAATAATTTGCGTTTACCGATGCATTAATTACAATGCATGCATGCATGCCGTGAATATCCTTTTGATACTTGCATGTGTTGATTTAATGCACCTTGCCAAATTTTGACTATAAATTTAACTAACCAAATGTTCATGCATGTCACAAAAAATTACATAACTGCAAACTATGTTCAAATACAAATCAAATGATATAAGTTTTGTTAACATGCACTAACATTTTGTCATTTAAATCTTTGGTCAAAATTTAGCATCAATTACAAAGGGGCCCAATAAATATTGTACTCTCACATTTTGTTTTGAGGATACTCCCACATAGAAAATATAAATAATAATACTGTTGGGGCAGCCCACGTTTCCGATAATTTTAGCCGTGGGCTTGTTCACAAATTTTACGAGGGGTGGTTGTTCATTTAATGGAGGGTCTTGTACCAAACTTGAACGATACAAAGTGCGACCTGGCACACCATAACACCACTTGGAATAAGTGGGTAGCTATGTCAAAAAACAATCAACAACTCAAAAAACAGCGACCTGGCACGTACACAATTTTAAACGATTGTTTTGATGGAGTGAAAAAGGAAAACTACCCCACTACGTATATATAGGCCGGAGCCTCCGTGCTTGCTTGCTAGGGTTACTCTATTCACATATTCTCATCCTCTCCACACTATCTTTCTCCCTTCAAAAAACACTGTCTTTCAATCCTCACCACTGGTTACAGATCCAGACATATCCCCCTTCGCCGGTGAAGGGAGGAGGGGCAGCATTTAGGCTGTCGTCGACAGTGACAGAGGAGACCCACTACCGGCCGCACCGTTATCTCTGGTCGAGCGTCGGTGCGGGAGGTCCTCCGAACCCTTCGTCGTTGCGCTAGTGTGGGCGGATCTGGCCTCCTGCCGCCCATCTATCCACATCCCGACGACCTTCAGGTATATCTTCCTTTGAAACCGCCCTAGCTCTACTTCCCCAGCTTGCTACGTTGCTGCATGTGCATCATTTTCTACCTCTCAGCCCCTCTCAATCAGATGGTCCAATGACACATTTTTTTCTTCTATTTTTAGAGGTAAAGCTACTTCATGGAGTCAAACCTTGTACTTGGTTCAAACAAGAAATAAAGTGGGGGTGGGGGAATTTAGTATGTACATCAGACTTGGTACAAACAGGAAGGGTAGAGGGTGAAAGTAGTATAGACTGGTCATCCAACCGGTCTCTTGGTCGAAAAGAGAAATATAGGGGAAACGCTATACACAGTGGTATGACCAGGACTAGATTTGCTATCCACACATAAGATGGCTGCATGCATCATTATGATGTAGAGGCCGGGGCACGCCTCCATTTCTAAAAAAACATAGGAGTAGGTGGCTAGAGTGAACAAAAATGGGACCAGCCTAGATATGTTTCTTGGATGTTTGTTTCTTGGGGTAACAAACTCTGAATCACCACTTTACGCCCCTGTTTAGGTACATGGTGCTGGACTGCTGGTGCACCCACTGTCCCATGCCCTTATACCAAATATTTAGTTGTTCTTAATCTAATGCCCCTGGTAAAATGAAGCGATGCCACTATTATAAGCCATGACAAGTTTAGCCAGTTTTTTTGCCTGTAATTGTTTGAGAATCTGACTGTTTCCTCTGTAGCTATTTGTGCAAATAGGGATATCCATTTCACCTGGTTGCTGTTGTGACCTTTTGGTGCACTTCACAAAACACTTCTTAAAAGAAGTGACATTTGTGCTGTTTAACTGGAATGTCAGAATGGAATAGTTGATTCATTTTGGTGGGACTGCCCAAAGCGAGATATGTGTTCCAATCCTCATCATCCATATTGACTCCATAACCTTCCTTTAGGTAAGAATGATATTTAATGCATGTGTTCATACCTATTTTGTGACTCCCATGAGAAAATAATGCTATTGTTTACTAGTACACTTGTACCCCCTCATTGACAAAACCAATTGAGAAATAGAAGGCCAATCATGTACTTGGTTTCACCAACTGGTGAGGAGAAAGAGAAACATAGGATGAATAGGAAGAAGAAGAAGAATAAACAGTGCCAAGGTGATCTTGCTAAAGCCAGCGGCCTCAGTCGAGGCCATTCAAGGGCTCCGACAACGTCTACCTTACATGTGAGACGATCCTGTTCAAACAGGGACCATGTTGCGCTAATCATACATTTTAGTGTAACTACACAAGACAATACAATGAACTGTATCCTAGCCAGTGCTTTAACTCTACTGGAAGTTCTTGGTAATCTTTCGATATAATCTAGCACTAGTAAACAAGACTGATTTCAACCAAACATTTGAAGTGCACAAAAATATACACTATTGAGTGATTCCAGTGAGTGCTTTATCATCTCTTATGGGACTACATGAATAAGCCTTTTTCCTCAGGTTTGTGTTGGCCTAATGCCTTCATATATATTAGTTTGCTATCATCTCTATTTGTATCGTGCTGCTGTCATGAGAAACTCCGTTATCTTTGCACGTTCATGTTTTGCAACCTATGATACATGGCAATGCTTTGAGTGTTGAGATAATTGGCACCGATTAAATAAACAAATACCTCTCTTTAAGCAAGACTACTATGTTGCTAACTTTACCCATTAAGATAATGAGGGTGCTTATATTTGTTAGTGTATGTTCCATCAACTAGTCCCACTATTACAGTAATCTCACTCTCTCAATATATGCGCCAACAGGGATGCTCGATTTTGGTGGAACTGCACAAAAACTTTGGGTGTTTCATTGCCTCGATAGCTTCCTTCCTTTCCTGTCAGTCGCTAATCTGGGCTAGCATTCTTCCTTTGCTGTTAGTCGCTTGGCTTATCTCAACTTCCAGTCAAAGGAAATAGTAATTGATATGCTACCTCACATAGGTTGGTACTGGTCTTTATCCTGATTATTGTGCCATTCATATGTATTGGTAATTTGGTATTGTGCTACTGTTTGCCGATTTCATAAATGAGTAACTTGGAGCCTGAACTCGCAGGCAAATCATTACATTGGTGATTTCAGTAGAATTGCACAAAAAGATCAGATGGACAGGTACTTATGCTGCCGCTATGTACTCCAAAGTTCACTTAGACAAGCATCAATGTTGACAAGAAGAAGTGCCTATATTCATTCGAGTATCAACCGGCATCAACCAGTTGTCAAACTCGAAGTATTAGGAGAGTGAATGCCAAAAATATTGCTTGGCGCATAGCCCAGAAAAACGTAGTCTAGTCTTTGGTCCCAACTTGTGCCTTTTGGTTATCAGCAGATATGGTAGGAAACTGAATGGCATGGAGTCTAAAGATTCCAAAAAAGTTGGTTAACGCGTATATTCATCTGGCACTTAATCAGTCTGCACGCCAGGGATGCTCCATTTCAGTTGAACTGCACAAAAAATTTGGGTGGTTCATTTTCTGAACCGCCTCCTTTCTCGTCTGCAATGTAGAATTTTGGCGAGCTACAGGACCAAGATGAGCCAATGTAGAATTCTAATGCAATGTAGTTTTAGTCAGATTAGTAATTCTGCAATAAATTGAGCTAGGATTATTATTTATAGGTGATTCTTTTCGCCACTGCTTAGTTTTGACCTAGCCTAGCAGTACGAACTTGTTGGGTATTTGTAGATTATATTAGAATTAGTTTTAGTCAAATCAAGCTTTCTAGTTTTATTTAGCTTGCTGGCACTTCCTGCTGTTCTAATTATTATAGAATTTTAATTTACCCCTGCTATATTTTATTTTAGATTAGTTTCTGTAGTTACAGAGGGTGAACATTTATTTACAGAAAATAAAAAGTTTTATTTTATTTTCTTATTAGTTTTGTTTTAGGTATAACAGGAGTTCTATAATAGATATCGATTTGATTCTTTTTGCACCTAGTTTGGATGCTATTTTCCTTTATGTTAGTTAGCAAAACCATTGTTTTGGATCTTTTAAGAAAAGTGTTAGTAGGTTAAAACTATTTCTTTGTTGTTGCTTGATGTGATGAAAACCTTGATTTTGTTTTCCTCGAGTTTTTTTGATTTTGGTTTCAGTGCTTGTGTGTTTTCCTTTAGCTTGCTGATATGTTATTAGTGAAATACTTATTTGTGCTATTGGTTGACTCGATAGAATTTCTGGAGTGCAAAGCTTGCTATCTCGAGTCACTAGCATTTGAAGACCGACAGCCAGGCAAGTCATTTGATCATGTTTTACAATACCTATGATTTTTGTTGCATTAGAATTATCCCTCCCCACCATGCATGCAGTAGGAGAATTTGAAGTTATGTCTTGAGTAGTATCATGAGGTAGGATGAACCCAATTCCCCTTGCTACTATTGCCCAAGACAATGTAGTTTACCTTGCTATGCTCGTAGACGGGGTTGGCTGAGAGATTCATAAGGGAGATGTGAGAGTCAAGATGATGACAACCCCATGACTTCAAGATCAAGATGGACTTCTAATTCACTACTGGGTGGAGGACGGTTGACGGGCACCTTGGAGAAACCAGCGGATGGCCGGGATGCATGGAGAAGCGCCATGACATCTTGCAGAAAGCTTCACCCAGCCACGAAGAGACGGATGGATACCCCTTGACCGGAAGCTTACCTATGCAGCCGCAAGCCATTATGGGATCTGGCTGGGTTGACCTTAGGCGTGACTCTGGACAGACGGTGCCAGCAGATGTAGAAGAACGGTAGGACATGGATGGGTATCGGCACTGCTCAGAGAAACTCTACGGAAGACCCTATTTCGTTCATCCCGTCTTCAAACACCAGGCAGTGCGAGGACATAAAGGAGGGAACGATTCTTGCGGGTAAAGTGCACAAGACTCTGCAGATTAACAACCTATCGATTAGTCGTGTCCCCGGTTACGGACAAATGAGCCTCTGGAAACTGGAGTATTTCGGAAATCTCAACACCGAACAAATAAATTAATTGAGGGGTTAATTAATAATTGGGAATGAGACATTGGTTGGCGGAACCATCTCAATAACTACCAACATTTTGTAGTAATTGTAAGAAAGTCCTTTGTTGTAGGAAAAAACTGGCTTTTTCGCAAAAACATAAAACTTAGAGCCCCACAGCCAAATTGCATATAGTGTTAGTTTTATTATTGTTGTTCTCTCTATGACTTGCCGGCATATTCTAAATGCTGACCTACACGGCTGCAACGTCTCATGTTGCAGAGGAGTTTTTCGACCAGGAGTGAGGCTACGATCTACGCTTGGCGATTTCCCTATGGAGTCGGATGGACTCACTATTCGTCTACGCTTCCGCAGCTTATTTAGTTTATTTCTCATGAGTTGGCCTTCGGCCGAATTTATTATGATGTAATAAAGACTCGATATGAGAACCGTGTAATAAATTCAGGTGTGATTGAACTTTGAATCTCATCAATGTACTGTGTGTGCCAGCATGATCTTGGGATGGTACAGCTACACAGAGACTTGACTGATTTTGGGTCGGGTCGTTACAGAGATGGTATTAAGAGCACACGCTGACCGTAGGTCATAACCCCTAGGATCGGAAAGCCATAGGAAGAAACTATTTTTTTATGTCCTTATCATTCCGTAATACTCCCCTGTTCATTTCTGACTTCTCTCCGATTTCAACATTCTAGATGGCCGTCAAGTTCATCCCAGTTCTGCTCCCAGAGTTTTGCTAGCCAGATGAGACAGTTCTTTTCTGCAGGAGGCTAGTCCAGATCACCAAGGAATTGAAGATTGCTCTACCGTCAGAATGGAACAGTTGGTTCATTTCGGTGGAACTGCACAAAGGGAGATCTGTGTTCCAATCCTCATCATCCATATTGGCACCATAACCTTCCTTTAGGTAAGAATGATATTTAATGCATGTGTTCATCTCTATTTTGTGACTGCCATGAGAAAATAATGCTATTGTTTACTAGTACACTTGTACTCCCTCACTGAAAAAACCAATTCTAAAATAGAAGGCCAATCATGTACTTGGTTTCACCAACTGGTGAGGAGAAAGAGAAACAGAGCATGAAGAGGAAGAGGAAGAAGAATAAACAGTGCCAAGGTGATCTTGCCGAAGCCGAGGCCTCAGTCGAGGCCATTCAAGGGCTCTGACCATGTCTACCTTACATGTGAGACGATCCTCCAAGGAGCCCTTCCACTTCTGCGTATTGTCCATGATGAAATTGATGCTACTGTCAGAGTAATATGCTAATGTCTTTCTATCCTTTCTCACTAAGCTGATGAAGGTTTCACCTTGTTCCTACTTGTGCAAACAGGGATCATGTTGTGCCAATCATACATTTTAGTGGAACTACACAAGATAATACAATGAACTGTATCCCAGCCAGTGCTTTAACTCTGCTGGAAGTTCTTGATAATCTTTCGATATAATCTCAGCACTGGTAAACAAGAGTGATTTTAACCATACATTTGAAGTGCACAAAAATATATACTATTGAGTGATTCTAGTGAGTGCTTTATCATCTCTTTTGGGACAATATGAATAAGCTTTTTTGCTCAGGTTGGTACCTACCTAAGGCCTTCATCCATATTAGTTTGCTGTCATCTCTATTTGTATCGTGTTACTGTCATGAGAAACTCCTTTATCTTTGCACGTTAAAGTTTTGCAACCTATGATACATGACAATGCTTTGAGTGTTGAGCTAATTGGCACTGATTAAATAAACTAATACCTCTCTTTAAGAAAGACTACTATGTTGCTAACTTTACCCATTAAGATAATGAGGGTGCTTCTATTTTTTAGTGTTTGTTTCATCAACTAGTCCCACTATTACATTAATATCACTCTCTCAATATATGTGCCAACAGGGATGCTCAATTTTGGTGGAACTGCACAAAAATTTTGTGTCCTTCATTGCCTCGACAACTTCCTTCCTTTCCTGCTAGTTGCTAATCTGGGCTTGCTTCCTTCCTTTGCTATTAGTCGCTTGGCTTATCTCGGCTTCCAGTAAAAGGAAATAGTAATTGATATGCTACCTCACACAGGTTGTTACTGGTCTTCATCCTGATTATTGTGCTTGTCATATGTATTGGTAATTTGGTATTGTGCTACTGTTTGCCGATTTCATAAAGGAGTAACTTGGAGACTGAACTCGCAGGAAAATCATTACATTGGGTGATTTCAGTAGAACTGCAAAAAAGGATCAGATGGACAGGTACTTACGTTGCTGCTATGTACTCCAAAGTTCACTCAGACAAGCATTGATGTTGACAAGAAGAAGTGCCTATATTCATTCGAGTATCAACCGGCATCAACGAGTTGTCAAACTCCAAGTATTAGGAGAGTGAACGCCAAAAATATTGCTTGGTGCATAGCCCAGAAAAATGCAGTCCAGTCCCAACTTGTGCCTTTTGGTTATCGGCACATATGGTACCGAAATGTATGGCATGGAGTCTAAAGATTCCAGAAAAGTTGGTTGACGCGTATATTCATCTGGCACTTAATCAGTCTGCACACCAGGGATGCTCCATTTCAGTTGAACTGCACAAAAAATTGGGTGGTTAATTTTCTCAACCGTCTCCTTTCTTGTCTGCAATGTAGAATTTTGGCGAGCTATAGGACCAAGATGAGCCAGTAAACTAGTTGGATGAAAGTAGTGGCCAAGTTGCTCAAACATCCCTCGGCACGAGGCCACTATTTGAGGATAAACCTACAAGGAAAGTTTAGATTGTCTGTGTTGCCTCTTATGTACTCGAAAGTTTACTTATACAAGCATTAATTTTAGCAAGAAGTACCTCCGACTGAACACCATTTACCAGTCCATACCCTAGGTAATTAAAGTTCGTCCATGGATGATACTGGTTGTGATCTCAATCATTTGCTTACATAAACATACGGAACATGTTTATATCTGAATCTTTTTGTGAATTATCTATGAATATTGTCATGTGATCTATCAATCATTTGGATACATAGACATGCTAAACTTGTGTCTATATATGAATTTGTTGAGTTGTTGGTTGTGAATGTTGGCTATGAATATGAAAGTGTCCTGTGAACCTTACTTTGATACAAATGTTTACCTGTTCTGTTGTACTTGTGTGTGAACTTGTTAGTATGTCTACTGTGGGATTTGTGACATGTGGGTGTCAACGACACACCTTCTTCCTGAGAAGAATTGCACCTGCTTTGTTAGGGTAGCAACAGTGCATTAGCTCTTTTTAATATTTTTGCTCTGTCTTCCCCCTCCCCTGCTCAACCCCTGCCGTAATATTTTCGGCCTCAAAACAAGCATAGTACTGTGTTATATTTGGGGCTTGATGAAAAATCGAGTGATGTTTCCTGTAGGTTGGCTCGCCCAGAAAATGGGTTGCTAGTCCACCACGGACGGGGAGGCTAAAAATACAGGTTGTATGGTGCAGAGGCAAGTAAAAACGCCATCGAGATCCATCCACTTAAGAAAAAAAATCGGGTATGATGAGCTTCTTCAGTCGCGCCGCCGGTATTAGCTAGGCCTAGGTATGCATAGCCGATGACATATGGAGATAGTGGTTTCAACTTATTTTTTGAGGTCCATACCGGCCTGTGGGCCGCCAGCGTAGGTTTTAGTTTTCTTAAAGATCGGCAACCCAATGTATTTTCATAATAAAACGCAGATCTCTGTTCTATTTATCTATATATAAGAATAATAATAATGTGTCCAATTTATGTTTTCCCTTCTAACCACATTATATATATTTATATTATTAATATTATCATATATTTTATAGAGACTTATATATACATTATAAAAACATCCATGTGTTATTAACTTATAAAAGTAAATGTTTAACAGAAGTTGGCAAGGAAAATCCTGGTTGTTTTTGACTCACAGGTAGGAAAATCCTTGTGACTGCGTCAAAAGCTTGCGAAGATTTGAAGGACCAATGTAATAATAACGCGCGCATTTTTATTTTGAGCAATAACTCGCTAATTTGTTAATTTTATATATAAAAATGTGCCAGAATGGTTTATTTTTTGATATTAATTGCTCCTTCTAACCTAACATTATATATAGAACGAGCCCAGCTAATTCGTGTATTTCAAGAAAGTGCAAATGGGCTGGTATTTCTTAGAAAATATTAAATGGGCCGCATTGACGCAGAATTATTTGTTCATCCAGCCCAGCAAATGGACTGTACATTCTAGAAAACATGGGTTAAATATATGCCACATTTTTGCAGGCTGACATGTGGGCCAATAGGCCGAAGCCTATGCAGGGTGTTGTCAACTTGGTCAACAAATGATTATGACATACACATTTGGATTTATATCCAACGGCTAGCGGCTCTGCTTAGCACGCATCGCTGCGAAGCGCTACCCCACCGCCAGCCAGGCTATCCCTCCACCCCTCCACACCGACTGTTATTATCCATCGACTACAGCCCCACGCCGCACCAGAACCAGTTATAACCCTTGTACTCCTCTGAATCTACGACTCCACAACTGCGTATTCCCATCTCCGGGTTGTTCCCGTCCGGGGCCTCGCCGTCGTCCACCGCCTCGCTACGCTCAACGCGGCGTGGTCAACAAAAGAGAGTCATCGGAAGAGGACTGTATGTGGAGAGCTTGACGGCTGGGACCCACGAGGTCCATGGTCGCATGCAAGGAAAGTTCCTCCATATTAAGCTGAAAACATGTTTTCTCCCCCTGACAGCTGGGACCCACCGGCTATATCTTCGCACGAAAGGAAGTGCCTCCTTGTTATTGGAAAAAACTATTCCTCTTGTTGACAGCTAGGACCCATCAGATTTGGTGGCTGACTTGTGGGCCTACTAAGCGGATGTGTACACAGGGCTTTGTCAACTTAATCAACAAATGATTCTAGCAGCTGGACCGCTGGATGTTAATCCAACAGCCATGCTCCTTCTTCAACCTCTGTTCTTGCTCCTGTCTCCCGTGGGCGGGAGTGCTGCCGCGCACCCGAACCAGTCAAGTTTCCCACTCCTCTCCATCTGCGACTCCATTGCTGCGTCTTCCCCGTCTCTGGGTCGTTCCAGTCTGGGGCCTCACCATCATCCACCGGCCTTGGTGCGCTCGGCACGGTGTGTCAATGTGGTCAACAAACGAGAGTCATCGGAAGATGACTGTACGTGAAAGGCTGACAGTGGGGACGCACCACGCCCATGGACGCATGCTTGCAACTACATCCTTTTTACCCTAAAAACAATGTTTTCTCACCCTGGCTGCTGGGACCCACCAGCTACATCTTTGCATGCAAGGAAGTGCGTCCATATTACGGGCAAAAAAATTGATTCGTCCCCCTGACTGCTGGGACCCACCAGCTACATCTTCGCACGCAAGGAAGTGCCTACCAGTCGGGACCCACCTGGTCGAAGCTTACATAGCGTTGTCATTCTAGTCGCGAACGTGTACGTACATACTAGTCGATGTAGAGGCACGCACGTGTCATAGTAGAGGCGCGCACGTGTCGTAGTAGAGGCGCGCACGTGTTGTAGTAGAGGCGCACACGTAGCATGTACACGTATGTACAACAGCCAGGGTGCAAGAAAGTAAATATGACCACGTACGTACATACGGGCGGGTTCTCGAATGCCTACTCGCGCATATATATACTGACGGCCAGGGCTTGTGTACATGGAGAGGCAACAGATGGTAGCAATGACGTCCTATTCATCGGGCAGTGAACCGTCTGGGTCGGAACAAAGAAACAGCGTCCTGTTCACCGGGAGGCAACCGACTGGGTCGAAATACGTCGTGTTCATCGGGAGCCAACCGGCTTGGACGAAACAACCGATGGAAACGAGGCCTCGTGTACTGCAGAACAGAGGAAACGGCCTTGTGTTCGACCGGCCACGGTAGAAACGGGATCCTGTTCATTGGGAGGGGTCTAGTGTATCGCAAAACAGAGGAAACGGACATCCTACAGTGGAAACAGGGTCCTGTTGATCGGCAGGCATGTGACGTACCGCAAAACGGGGGAACGGGCTTGTGTTGGAGCGCTACGGTCGAAACGGTGGTCATATTCATCGGGAGGGGTGTGGCGTACCACAAAACAGGACTCCACGGGATACCGTTCATCTCCACCGTCGACTACCTCCACGGGCTATTGTTCATCCACCGTCGACCACCTCCAGCCTCCACCTGTGACTGTTCATCCACGGGCTCCTGTTCATCCAGCCTCCATCGCGCGCTCCTCCACCGGCTACTGTTCAACCAGCCCTCTCCACGGGGTCCTGTTCAACCACCCCTCCACGGGCAACTATTCATCCAGCCCTCCATCGGCTACTGTTCAACCAGCCCTCCACGGGGTCCTGTTCATCTAGCCCTCCACAGGGTCCTGTTCATCCACCCCCCAACCGGCTCAATCGATCGGGGTCCTGTTCATCCAGCAGCAACGGCCTCTACTACCACGGGGTCCTGTTCATCAACCCCCCATCGGGAACTGCTCATCCAACCCCCCTCCCCCCCAACAATGCTCACTGTTCATCCAGAGGCAGCAATGATCAACTTCAGTTAGCAACAGTAGTGAAGGAATCACTCGGGTTCAGTTAACAGCAAGGGATCGATCGATCGCTCGGGTTCAGTAACGCGTAGCCTGCAGTGCAATCGCTCGGGTTCAGTTAGAGCCCAACGCCTCGCACACGCGCGCGTATGTACGAGAGAAACACGCATCGCTCGGCCTCGACCACCCACCGTAACCGGGAACTTCCCGATATTTTCCTCGCCCTCGCTTCTACCACGGGTTTTTCCGTCATGGACGGCCCAAAGAATGTCATGCAGCTGCATCTCCGGTCCGCCCAGGACGAAAAGCCCATTTTCTGTCATGATTTTTTGTCATAGAAGTAGGACCCCACCACATCTATGATGATACCGGGTTTTGTCCCAATTATTGTCATAGAAGTGTCATAAATATGACATAAATTTTTTCGTTCGGCCCTGTCACGGATGTGTCTTTTTTGTAGTGGCTATGGTAGGTATTGACCTTAGTGATGAGAACAAGGTTATTGAACTAGTAGGATAACCACACAACACCATGTAAACAGCTCCTGCACATAAAGAACAAATACTTGCAACCCCACGTAAGAGAGGGGTTGTCAATCCCTGACAGGTAAAAAGATAGGTAAAATTGTAGTAGACTGGATAAGCAGATCTCGCGGGAACGAGAGATAAACAAAATACATGAAAATTGCAGCAAGGTATTTTTGGGTTTCTGGATTAATAGATCTGAAAATAAAAGCGAATAAAAATAGTTTGCGAAGGCAAATATAATAAAGAAGAGACCCGGGGGCCGTAGATTTCACTAGTGGCTTCTCTCGAGAAAAATAGCAATGGTGGGTAAACAAATTACTGTTGGGCAATTGATAGAGCTTCGAATAATCATGACGATATCCAGGCAATGATCGTTATATAGGCATCACGTCCAAGATTAGTAGACCGACTCCTGCCTGCATCTACTACTATTACTCCACACATCGACCGCTATCCAGCATGCATCTAGTGTATTAAGTTCATGGAGAAACGGAGTAATGCAATAAAAACGATGACACGATATAGACAATATCTATTTATGTAGAAATATCCCACATCTTGTTATCCTTAATAGCAACGATACATACATGTCATTTCCCCTTCTGTCACTGGGATCAAGCACCGTAAGATCCAACCCATCACAAAGCACCTCTTCCCATGGCAAGAACAGTCGATCTAGTTGGCCTAACTAAATCAAAGATTCAAAGAAGAAATATGAGGCTATAAGTAATCATGCATATAAGAGATCAAAATACTCAAATAACTTTCATGGATAAAAACATAGATCTGGTCATAAGCTCAAAGTTCATCAGATCCCAACAAACACACTGCAAAAGAGTGACAACAAATAGATCTCCATGAGACGATTGTATTGAGAATCAAGAGAGAGAGAGAGCGAGAGAGAGAGAGAGAGAGAGGAAGCCATCTAGCTACTAACTACGGACCCGTAGGTCTACAAAGGACTACTCACGCATCATTGGAGAGGCACCAATGAGGATGATGAACCCCTCTGTGATGGTGTTTAGATTGGATCTATGGTTTCTAGAACTTGCGGCGGCTGGAGTTGATTTTCGTTGACTACCGTAGGGTTTCTTGAATATTGGGGTATTTATAGAGCAAAGAGGCGGTGCGGGAGGCCACTGAGGTGGGCACAACCCACCTGGGCTCGCCTGGGGGCCCAGGCCTGCCTTGGTGGGTTGTGCCCCCCTCGGGGCACCCCCAGGTGCTTCTCTAACCCATTGGGTGTCTTCTGGTCTATAAAAATTCCACAAAAAGTTCCGCTGCATTTGGACTCCGTTTGATATTGATTTCCTATGATGTTAAAAACAAGCAAAAAACAACAACTGGCACTCGGCACTATGTCAATAGGTTAGTCCCAAAAATGATATAAA